>NW_027526361.1:9229508-9441577 GCF_048455015.1 Haemaphysalis longicornis | reverse complement strand
GCTCGTTCCTTCGTGTATATAGTAGTAATGCCAAACAGACATCTCCAACATACCTCAGTGAGCCTCAGTAATAATCGAGGACGAGTAGCAGCTGGCGGTGGGAACATCGCAGTCTCACGCCCCCAACACATTTTTTGACAATGCTAGGGGCGTAGGGAGAAGGGGGAATCAAATAAACATGTACAATCGCCGACCAATTTTTGGGCTCTCAAGAGGCCGAGATAGCGTCCGCAATATAGGACTGTCGGAAAAAGCATATTCACGCCAAAAAAGGTCACTTTAGTTACCGAGCAACTTGAAAAAGTGGCCAATCTGTTTCGGCGGCGCGCTACGTTGCTGTACCAATGGGTCAGCATGCCTGTCGGCAAAGGGACGTTCTCGTTGTAACCAGCAGAAAGCACCATGAGGGCTCGCGTTAGTTAAGAACGAGTTGGTAGCACAGCCACAGGGTTCTCATTGTCGGAGCCCGAGTCATCTTGTACTGGCGATGAAACCGCGATCGGTTGCTGAAGTGGCGAAGCAAACAGGGCAACCGACCTTATGAGACTACAAGACGCCCACGGGCGATAGACGAGTGACTGACGATGCAGAAAAACAAAATTGCAGCGACGTGTTCGCTTTCGGTAGCTTTTGATTCGCGATCGAAACAAAAAGTCCTGAAAATCGAATGGGATGGGCTTTAAACGTGCGATATATTGGTCGGTGTTATACATTAACTGTATAAAGCGCGTGACGGTGGCATCGAAAAATCCAATATTCAGGCAGGTCCGCGAAATAGGGCGTTGGAAAAAATCGATGGCGACTGTGTTTGTAAAAGTGGTGAATAAATTAGTGTATAATTACAAAGCCTGATGTTTTATTGCCAATTTCGGTGTAATCACTAGTTATACCTTCTACACTGATGCTAATCGTTAAACTGTCGCTGAATTAAGATCTTGCCATCAGTGCTGTAGCTCGAAAGTTTGTCAGAGGACTGTTTCGCGCATGTGTGACTCGTTTCTTTAAGTTTGATGAAGTGCACATTTCCATTCAGACGACAATTTTGTGTACAACACCATCCAGTCTACATCTTCGTGCTTCCGCTTGCCTCGCTGTGTTTTATCTTCTACTACTCGTAAGCGTGTGCCTATGTGATAATATTTAATTCCTGGGGTGGTTGCTTGTTTTCTTAAGCATTGCGCATTGACTTGGTAACCATACAACCGCACTTGCTCGCGTTTATGCTTCATGTCAAGTTTACTGTTGTATGAAGGGTACTTAGATGAAGGGTATTTTTTTTAGAAGAACTAAGCTTCATCGGATAGGTTTTCTTTACACCCGGGGGCAAAGATTCCCAGATACGAACAGTGGTTTAGTACGTGGTTTCACGAGGGAGGCCACCGCTGTTCTCGTCGGCCTTATAATTCTCAGGCCTCTGAGCTTGGGTGCGATGGAGGGAGCGTTTCATTTATCCTTAAAATGTACAGCTTGTCGATTGAAGGACGGCCTTATCTGGTTACAAGCTCCGCAGTTTATGCGGGGGTATATGTCCTTGTTCCGGAACCTTACGCAAAGCTCTACTAAAGGACCGAAAGATTATATGCACCTCGACTTGCGTTCGCGTTTCACCTTTTTTTTCCCCGTAATTCCAAAGCAAAGAAGGTTGGAATGATGAAGACTGTTTTGGGCGCCCCAGCTTCACATGGCGACAGTGTTTCCCTTTCTGACGTTAGTTGGTTAAGCTGGAGCTGGAGTTCAATTGGGTCGCCATCACGACTGATCTGAGTTCTTTCCAATGCGTCGATACGGGACAAAAGGTGATTTTCATCGATGGTAGTTTGAGCGCCTCGGGCGATTCAGAGTTCAGCTAATGTACTGTGTTTTTTTTAGGTCTGTATTCTTGACGACTAAGCAAAGTAATTCGATCGCTGGGAGGGCAACGTCGTTATCGGGTTCAAAATTTATTTCCACATCACCTGATAACTGGAGCACAGGGCGAAGACGTGGCCGTTGATGTAGGAAATGGCGTAGCGATGAGCACGAAGCTGCACGCCAATGATACAAAAGGAACGGCACCGAATTTCACGCAATTGATCGTCTGGAAGTTACGTCTGCTCTGCAAATAACGTCCGGCTGAATGGCGTTGGTGTTACTGCCATAGCTCCGTTTTAAAACTTACTGGCAGGTTAAAGTTAATGCACTTCCGGAACGATTCTGTCGCTGCCAAAGCTGGTAAAACCAAGGCTCTGGGCAAACTTTTCCAAGTACCGTAGAGAGTGAGGGGATCTTCACTTGGAGAACAGACTCATGTTGTGTCTCCCCGACTTGGGAGGAGCATTGGACACATTAAAGGAGGAACTTAAAGGCAGCTTAGCAAGGCAGCACGTTAAGGCACGCTACGAAGGAGAGGCACTTAACGAGTTTGAAAAAGTGCAGACGTGTGGGAGAGTAGAGAAGAGGGTTGAGGCTTTCGTGAAGGCATGGGTTGTATACCACGTGTCAAGTGCATCTATATGCGGAGAACGAATCCTCACAATAAAGGGGTTGGTCCTTAATGCCAACTTTTTGCCAGAAGCAGCACAAAGACGCGGCCGGAGCAGTGATTCGGCGATAGAAAATATTTATTGACACGTCTAAGCAAAATGCAGAGTACAATTATAATCGAAGCATAGCACGAATGACTGTAAATGTCCATGCCAGCTACATCACCAAAAGTACAAGCGAACGAAAAAGGAATAAACAAGTCAAACAGTTCCATATTCAGCGATTATAAAGGAAATAAAGCTATATTCGAAACAGCTGTACAGAATTCAAGAGTCCTTGCAACTGGCACCTAGAGCAAGACAGTTCTCAGCAGTTTCGAGGCTCGTCGTGTCTCTTCTGATGTGGGAGGTCAAAAATCCGACGACACCTAACACTTCTTATGACCCAAAAAAGCAGCGCAAAAGAAGACAACACGACGAGGACTACGATTACCTCGCAGTCCTCGTAGGGGAACCTGTCGAGCCACCGGTAATTTATGATACGCCGCAGACGCTACACAACGTTGAAGCCGATATCAACGCTGGCTTTTGTGCTCTCTTTGAAAAAGAGGAGCGGTCGCAGATGTTTGACGTATTGACCTCTGTGACGGAACCAGGAATGTTGACATCGGGACAGCCCCAAAGTCATGCTGTGGACGATGCGATAAAGTTGGTTATGCAAATAGATGACGGAGCCATTTAAGCTGTATGTAAAGCGAGGTATCCGTACGCCTGACGCCAGCCTCTGCAACAAACGCGCAGTTGTCGTAACTAAGTGTGAAGGAGCAGAGGGCGAAGCGTAACCCGGATGAACCCCACGCTCAACATTAAATTCTTGTAAAGTGCGTCCATTCCCCTTCCCCCGCTTCACTGTACAGTAAAGGACTCGGACTTGAATTTGCGAATAAAGACAGGTTTTACGCCAGACAGCTCGAGTGACTGAAAGAGGTTCGCGGAATGGATAATACCAAAGGCTTTTCCATTGTGAACTGAACCCTTACGCGGATGTTTTTTTCTCCTCGAAGGCGACAGGGTCTGGAAACGGCTGGAAAGCTGCTCGTGCATCTCCTGGAACCTTGGTCATTTTCATTTATACAACGATGGCTTCTGGCTTTAAACAAGGCAAGAGCCTTTCAAGAAGGAGGCCTATCGGAGTTGGTTCTTCTGTATACCAGCCCCAAAGCAACGTGCGACGGCGACATTTCGGCGATCTCCGTGGCGTGCATCAGGCCTTTTCCACTTCAGCTACGCTCCCGCTCTCGGCGAGAGCAAACCTGGTCGACTAGGCTGGCCCTTTTCGGAAGGCTAAGGCAGCGCTGGGGCAAGGGCTCTTCGCGCCGCCAGTCCTTCGGAGGAACCTTCCACTATTTGCTCTCTGACCACCACGAAGGCAATCACGGCCGCGGTCAGCCGGCTTTTGCACTGAGCCTACCAGCACGACGCAATACGAGTCGTATGTATGCCGGCAGCCCAGCTTCGCTTTATATTTCTAATTTTGTAGTTCTAGTCCCTTCTGGATCAAAGCAACTCTAGCCTGAGAGCATTTACCTAAAGTAAAAGAAGAAACTTCATCTTCTACGCTTATTTTATAGCATGATGGAGTGAAACGCTTATGTCTTGCTCAAAAGAAAATTAGCTATAAAAAATAAACTGGTTTGCCGTTCGGTGGGCAACACTGGAGGTGTGGTGATGCAAATTGATGGCGCAGCTATTTAAAGGCTTCGAACGTACTCCACTGGCTTTGGGAAACTTCTGGACGGTATTCGAAACTCTCCCTAGAGAGAGTTCATCGATAACTACCGCTGTCAGGTGATCTGCATATGCAAATAACTGCATAACACTATCTCAATACTCTTAAAATACGTTTCGAAAGCCTAATGTGAAATTAGTAGGCACTATAGTAAAGCGATATATAGGTCCGTGGTTTCAACTGGTGACCGGTACAAATCGGACTTTTCTGCCCTTGCCAAGAAAATTGAAAGATAAACTAAGTTATCGGGTGTCATTTTCCTCCATATATTTTAGACTCACGCCCTCAAAATCATTGCTCTTGACGCGAAAGTATTAATTTAATGACTGGGCGCCCAGTCGAAATGGAACACGTAAGTTAGGCTTTGTTGCGAGAGAAAAGTTATGTTTATGGGAATAAACGCCAGCCGAAAAATTCACTTAAATAAGACCGGTGAGAGAGAGAGAGAGAGAGAGAGAGAGAGAGAGAGAGAGAGAGAGAGAGAGAGAGAGAGAGAGAGAGAGAGAGAGAGAGAGAGAGAGAGAGAGAGAGAGAGAGAGAGAGAGAGAGAGAGAGAGAGAGAGAGAGAGAGAGAGAGAGACGTGGTTATTGAGCAAACGGGTGTATCATAATCACTCCTGAATGGGTGGCCAAAAAAGAGAGGTGGCGTAAACTGAAACGAGGTAGACGAAAAATGATGTAGTAGAATTCAAAAAGCAAGAACAGCAATAGATCCCTGCTAAACTTAGACTTCAATAGTTCCAAGCGGTAAAAGAAGGTTTCTCTGTGGCTAATTTCGTAAAAGCAGTGTGTGAAGCGACATTTATAAAAGAGCGCTTGGGAGGCGCCTACGCGTTGCCTTCACCGCAGCACAATATCTAATACCAGCCTCTGCTTCACGTGGATGTACGAAACCAGCATTTGCAGAGGGAGGGGTGGGGCCTTACTCACATTCCGCGGCACTCAGGGCTGTGGCCTTTGAGTGCTTTTTGTAGAGGCCATGAAAGGTCACAGACAATAAGTAAACAAGCGAAGAGCCGTGTTTTGCCGCCATTTTTGTGTGACTCGGGCTCTAGTGCGTTTTTCCCTTTCCATTGGCCGGCGCCACATGAAAAGCCCTGGCGCGCTCTTCTCGCAAAGCGAAGCAGAGGCCGGTCGCTGGGTAAGTGCCCCAAGGTAAACCGTCTTGCCATCATCCGGCAAGATGAGGCAGCCCAGCCTATAGTGGAACATCCATTACTGCTTGGGGCGTGGGTATGCGGAAGAATATTTCACGATATATAGACATCATCAATTTCTTCCTGGTTTTTTGCTTTGTTCGACCATAATTCCTCTAGCAGAGCTTTTCTTTCAACACTTTTACCGGTTTTATTACCTTGGTGTATTCCTCATTTTTACCCTTTTTGTCTATATTCTCATCGGGGGCGAAACAATCTATTTCAAACACTTAAATCGTGCGCCGGAAAGCGGGGCATGGCTTCTTTGTATTTTTGCACAGACAAGTGCAGCCTTGAAAAATACTAACCAGTGAGTGACTTCGTATTTACAGCAAACTTAGCCGAAAACAAGAGAATTCGGTGCAGCCTTTCACGCTGCTGGGATTGGGAACCATTAGCTGTGAACGAAGCAAAACAGCAGGCGTGTGACATAAAATGCAATGAATTCCAGGGTACATACAAAGATGAAGAGCAATACGGCAAGCAAGCAGGGAAGGGTTATTTTGCTGAGCACGTCCTTCTGCCCCGCGGGCCGGATAGACGGGCGAGAAGCAGGGAGGCTAGAGGGGACGAGGGTAAGTAACAGTGCGCATCGGATGGTCTCGGGCAGCGAGAATTGTAGCCTCTGTTGCCGTACGCATCGGAAAATTGAGGCATGTTCGCGAAGACTTTGCTTGCGTTAAGGCGAAGACAGAGCTCAAAACTGCATGCGTTGTCTTCTGGCGGGCTTTGACGTTCTATTATTACTCCTTAGAAAGACACCGAAGCGCTCAATGCTCGAGAACGTTACATGCATGCTTTCTAATACCGTGGAATACGAAAGTACTGTGCCGCCTTTAAATTATGCGGAATAGAAGAAATGTCAGGGGTTATGCGGGGTGAAAGTTTCGAGCGTGGGTGGCTAATGATGCTCTTCGGGAGTTTGAAACCTTTTTTAAAATGCGTTTTATGGAGTGTGTAAAATATCCGATCCCTGACGTCAAATAACTAGTTCTGATTTCAGGGAATGTGCGGTTCGTAATGAGTTGCGTACGAGCAAAGGTTAGTTAGTGCGCTCTGTTTATTACCGGTTTTAGAAAAAAAGACACTCATGCAGGCGCTACAAAGCCTTATACGCATGTTTACGGGCGTACGGGTAGAACTAAATACTTCACATAGAGTTTCTATCAGGCTGCAAATAAGGCCCGTTAGGGTTGATGTCGGATAAAGAAATCAACGTTTGGATTAATGATTAGGAGTTTTAGGTAGGATCACTAAAAGCGCGTTTCACCTATTTAGGAGCGTCGTACGAAGCGAACTCAGTGTTCAACCGCTGTCCTTAAAGGGGCCATGCAGACAAAACACAAGTGTGGTTCATTCGAAAGATTCCCTCCTTAGAATCATACTGACACCACTTTTAACGCACAGTTCGCTCAAATAAGCTATATAATTAAGAAAAAGGGAATGACCATGCGACCAATTAGCCAATTTCCCACAACACAACCTATGATGTCATATGCCGAGCAGTGCGATTGGCTGAGGCCGGCAATAGCAAACGCAAATTAGACAGGACTCATAAGCTTGCCGAATGAGCTATTTTTGCTTAAGTATAATGCATATTCATTTTACAGCAGTAAGAATTGTGTGGTAAACAATGAAAGTTACGAAAATACACGTAAACATGGAAGTACCGATGTGCACTGCTGTTGGTACTGGGCGCACTATGCTTGTTTTAGCTGCACAGCACTCCGCCGCTTTTGAGTTGTCTTACACGACACTGGCCGATTGGCGTAAGCGACGTTATCTTACGGGACCCTGTCTGTCGAACATAACCCATGTTTCACGAAACTATTACTTTTTACCGTAACAAAAACAAGCCACGTGCAAATACGGTCAAAAATTACGTCCATCTTCCCGCGAGGGAACCCTGGTGTGATGCGACGCATCGGGGAGTTCAACGAAGTAGTCAAAGCAAGGTCACGTCAGTGCGAGAGCGAGCGCTTGACTGAACCGCCGCGGCGCGATACCCGCTTTATATTCACAGCGATTGAAGGAGAGGAGACAACGGAGGAGAGTCGCGCATGCGCACACTTGCGCGCACCGGAGCAGTTGTTAACGCAGCGAAGCGCGCGCCAAACAAGCGCGCCAGCTGTGGTATGCTAATGAGCCGGAGTGAGAGTGTTGCACACAGCTGTGGGAGAGAAGAACGGAGGAGAGATGCGGACGGACGCCGCGACGACGACGCAGGAGGGACAAGCCCGAGAGCAAGAGATGCGTCGCATCTAAAACAAAGCAACGGCGGACAACGGCCCGTGGCTGACTATGGTAGCGCCATCTGGGAGGACTGACTGTAAGCAAGGCCGCAGAGTGTAATGACGCACTGACAGTTCTTTTGAATATCCGCCCTCATGACTTCATGGCAGACGTCACGAAAATACACGATTTGGCGGGAGCATCAAAATTTTAACCTAAATTAATTAATTTCTCAGTGAATACGGCATCGTTTGCTGCCGGACAAGCGCTGAGGCATTATAAAGCACGAAATCCTTCGAGTAAAACAAACGTATTTTGTCTGCATGGCCCCTTTAAAGAATTAAGTACGGCACACTGCTCAAATTTGCAGGAAATGGGGGCATATTACCACTGATGTTCGAGCAAAATATAAAATTGAGGAAGAGGCAAATATACCAACCAAGGTCATTTATTAAAGCGGTCCAAACGTTTCGGAGCCTACTCGGCTGCTTAATCAGGGCAGACTGTGTATGACGAGAAGCAGTGCTCAGTTACATAAGGTGTCTTCTTTCTTTTTTTTTACTTTTCACTGCGAAGCAGTATACCTGTAACCAGTCAAGCCAATTTTCGTGTCCGCGTCAGCAGGAAAATCCAAGGCTACTACTGGCTACGAAAACGAGTATCCCAGGCTATCACTGGCTTCTGGCTACACCGCTGGCTACATAAACTGCTGGCACCGTCAGGCGTCGAACCTGGGCCCGTATAGAGAAGAGGAGCGAGAGCACGCCGTCTTTCCGACTAAGCTACACCCACTTTTTAAAATTCATTTTCACCAACATACAAAAAGCCTGGACTATAGCCTCAATCATCGGCCAAATCACGGCCGACCCCGCACGGGGCACCTTGAGTAATCTTGGTGACGGTATTAGCGACACTGCGGACCCCGAACCCCCATACTCACACTGTAACCGACCGTGGTAATGAGTTTTAAGGTGAAGGGTAGAAACCTCAAACGGTGGCGGTCGGGGCCCAGGTCAAACTTCCCTCCCTGTCTGTTTACCAGGCAGGGAAATCCGGGACCTCTTCAGCTATCAGGGTAAGGCTGACGAAGAAAGTACCCCCGTCTCCCTGCTTTTATACTATGCCGTATAGTAATTTCACCCCCCCCCCCCAAAAAAAAAAAAACAAAAAAAAAACGTGATATGTCCCTGAAAAGGGGCCGCACCGATGTATCCTTTCCGTCCTTACCAACTATCTCAATCCCAAAGCCAACCAACTATCCCTGCTTCCTGATCATCGAATCTGTTGAAAAAGAAAAGCATGTTGCCTCTCTGTCCGTGTTCTTGGTCACAAAGTTCATAGAAGGTAGAATAGGAGAATCCTACAAAGCCAAAAAAAACAGAGAACCGGAGAACTGTTGGTCGAAGTAAATACCCACCATCAGGCAACAAATCTCCTGAGCCAGACACGCATCGCAGATCTTGACATCACGGTCACGTCCCACCGAAGCCTTAACAGCTCACAGGGCGTGATTTCAGATCCTGACCTCATGAATGAAACCGAAACCGATCTACTGGAGGGCCTGAAAAGTCAGGGCGTAACAGCAATAAGGCGCATAACGATACGCAGAGAAGACAAATTCCTACCAAGCACCTGATCTTAACCTTTGACTGGTCCACACTTCCAGAATTCAATAACGCAGGATACATTCGATCCTCAGTTCGGCCATACATCCCTAACCCGCGGCGCTGTTTTAAGTGTCAGAGGTTTGGGCATAGTACCCACTCCAGCCGTGGCCGAATTACGTGTGCAAAGTATACGCAACACGATCATCCACCTGACAACTGCCCATCACAAACCCTCATCTGTGCTAACTGCCAGGGACCCCTAGAACATGCGAGAAGTTCAAACAGGAAAAGGAAATTATCAAGGTTAAAGTCACTCAGAACCTTACCTTCCCAGAGGCGCGAAAGAGGTTCGCCTCTTTCACCCTGCGGAGGTACGCCGACGCCGCTCACTGGGGGGCGGAGCGGCGTCTGGTTTCGGCGCGTGCATGTCGTGTGCAGGATATTTGGACTTCTTGAGTTGGCTTTGCCGCAAGGCTTCTGTTCAGCACGCAGAACGAAAATGCATGGAAATCTAACCACAAACAGCTTAATTCCCTGTAAAATTGAAGGTCATCCCATCCTGCGAATGTGGATGTCCGGCAGAGAGCTGTAAAATCATTCTCACTTATTCTAGTAACAGCCGTCACAATGGCTTTGTTGTAGCTACTATATATACTGATAGGAATACTCGCAACTGCGGACACCCTTTTGGATAACTTCAAGTCGATGAAAATACGCCGCTGTGGGTATGTGCATCGGTCTCCAATAAGAAACGCGCAAACAACTTCTTTTTCGGTCCTGACCTCCACATTGAAATCAGCGCTTACGACCACAGGGGTAGCGTCATCGTAACTACCCCGGTCAGAGGACAGTCCGAGGTCAATCCGAGGACGCCTAAGCACATTTCAAAGGTGCAGTGACATTAAATTTGTGTATTTAGGTTTTTTGGGTGTGATGTGTCCGTACTACCCCATAAAACATAACGCACGAATAAAAAGTGGCCAAAGTGGTTCCGATTATGAATGACAGCGGTATTCATGGAATCAGTTTCGGTTGCGGCCGCTGTGAGCCCGGGCGCTCTTCGGCGGCCATGACGTCACATTTTATGTTCAAGCCAGAAGACAACCTCCCCTTTACCCCCTATCTCAATTAAAGATTACTTCCGCCGCATTCAGCCGATCTGGAACTGCCCAGAGTTGCGGCCGGCGGGGCGAAAAAGGATAAAAGTCACCACAACCCCCCCAAAATGTTTAGATTGTGTTGTCAGCTTCATTCCGACTACTAATATGCGTGTCGCTCGCTGAGAGGGAAGGGACAGACTTGTCCGAGTTAAACCGGCAGGACGCTTCCACGTCACGCCTCTCCATCGGCGGCGCTTACGTCACAGAGCGGCTGAGCCAGGAGTTTCCGGGTCTCTCAAAATTGCGGCAATAATATATATTTAAAATTGGTTTCAAGCGACGCTTGACGCCCATAATCGTAGGAAGGCAACTTGGCAGCTTTATGAAGTAAGCCATATCAGTTTTTCGAAATCGAACTTTGGTGTCAGTATAACTCCTTTAAGGGTTCTAAATGTGAAAGCATTAATTGTCCAATTAACAGTCTGGAACGCTTAACTTTACTTTGGTGCATGTGCTGTTTATACGTTCCTGCGTTTGCCAGTTTTAAATGCAGAGCATTTGTATAACTCACGATGTCACCCGTGCGTCGGCGTCCGCAGCAGCCAGCCTCCCCCTACACTATAAAAAGAAATAACAGTTACCGGCGCCTGGTTTCCATCCCACGACCCTGCGGGCGGAACGCAAGGTACATGGTGCTCTACCCACTACGCCACAAAGCCGACACAGAATGAAAGGCTACGAACGCGCCTTATATCCGTGACTCATTCAAACTACGTCAAGAAGCTGCTGATACAACGCATTCACTACCTGTGGGCGTAACGCGAGGTACATGGTGCTCTTCCCACTGCGCCACAAAACCGACAGAGAATCAAAGGCTACGAACGCGCCTTATATCCTTGACTCATTCAAACTATGTCGTCAGCGGCGTGCGTTGGCGACTCAGCGGCGTGATAGCTGCGTGGTGTACACGTGATAGCACCAACCCCCAAACACATAACGAAGCCCAACAAGCCGCCGGGCATAGAGAGCCTGCGCCCCATCTCTCTCACGTCGTGCGTGGGGAAGGTGTTGGAGCACGTTCTCAACGACCGGTGGCAACGGTATCTCGAGTCCAACGGCCTGTACCCCGACCCGATGCTGGGCTTCCGCTCGCGGCTGGGGACACAGGACGCAATGCTGCTGCTGCAACGCGAGGTGCTGGCTCCGCCGTCGGGACCGACCTCGGACAAGCGCGCCATCCTGGGCCTGGACCTGCAGAGCGCCTTCGACAAGGTGAAGCACTCGGCGATCCTGGCCCAAGTGTCCCGGCTCGGCCTGGGACAACGGTCTTACAACTACGTTCGAACCTTCCTGACCGGCCGCATGGCCCGACTGGAGGTGGGCGGGACACAACTCGAGGAGCGAGAACTGGGCAGCGTCGGCACGCCGCAGGGCTCTGTCATCTCGCCGCTGCTATTCAACCTCGTAATGATCGGCGTGGCCCGCCGCCTGGACGAGCTACCCGACGTCCGCTACACCATCTACGCCGACGACATTACGCTGTGGGTGCCGGGCGGCAGCGACGGCCACATCGAGTCGGCGTTACAAGAGGCGGTGGACGGCATAGAGGAGAGCCTGCGCGGCACGGGTCTCCGATGCGCCCCGCAAAAGTCGCAACTCCTGGTCCTGCCCCCGACGGGACGTCAACGCAAGAAGACCGAAGCGGAGCGCAGCATCGTGGTGCGCGGGAGCGACGGCACGGCGATCCCCGAAGCGACGAGCATCCGCGTCCTGGGTATGCACATCGACGCGAGCCAACGCTACAACACCACGGTCGAACGGTTGGTAACAAAGATGGGCATCGCCACGCACCTCGTCAAGCGCTTCGCCACGCGGGCGGGCGGCATGCGAGAAGCGAGCCTGCTGCGCCTGCTGCAGGCGTTCGTGGTCAGCCAGGTGGCCTACGTGGGAGCCTTCCACGACTGGCGGACCCAAGAGCGCGCAAAGATCGACGCGGCGCTACGCAAGTCGTACCGGGCGGCCCTGGGCCTCCTCAACAGCACGAGCAACGCGGCCCTCGCGTCTCTAGGAGTACACAACACG
Organism: Haemaphysalis longicornis; assembly: GCF_048455015.1. Taxonomy (NCBI): domain Eukaryota; kingdom Metazoa; phylum Arthropoda; class Arachnida; order Ixodida; family Ixodidae; genus Haemaphysalis; species Haemaphysalis longicornis. The sequence goes on along the minus strand of NW_027526361.1, from coordinate 9,429,109 downwards.
CTCTCGGAGATCAGCGAGGCGCAGCGAACGTCGCAACTGGAGCGCCTAGGGTCGACCCGCACGGGCAGAAGGTTACTACAGCGCGTGGGACTAAGCTGCTACTTTGACGAGAAGGACGAGCTAGCACCGCTGCGCGACGACATCGCAAGCAGCCTGGTGATCCCGCCACTACCCAAGAACGTGGCGCCGGGGCGAAACTCGGAGCGGAGGATGGCGCGGGCGTGCGCGCTCGCCAAGGGGTACAATGGGAGGAGCGACGCGGTGTACGTGGACGCATCCAAACGCCGCGACAGGGAAGACACCTACGCCGTGGTGGCGATACGAGCCGCCACGGGAGAAGTACTGAGTGCGGGCAGCGTGCGAGCCAAAACCGCCAGACAGGCGGAGGAGGCGGCCATAGCGCTGGCCCTGCTTCACCCCGACACGCGAACGGTGTTCAGCGACTCGAAGTCGGCCATCGCCAATCTCGCCAGGGGTATGGTCTGCAAGACAACGATGCGAGTCCTCTCCGGCATCGGGGAAGGCGCGCGCAAGAACGCAACGACGACCGTGCGCTGGTTTCCGGCCCACATGGGTCGGGAGCTCCGAGGCGGCTACAGGAACGTCAACGAGGCAGCCGACGCTGCGGCCCCCGTGATCTCGCCGCGTGCCGGGCCGCACCAGCGACGGACGCCGACGTCGACGAGGAGCCAAGCAACGACGAGGACGACAACGGCGCAGAGCCCCTGACCATATACGGTGCTACGCTGTGTTGGTATAGGACAGAGAGGCAGGCCTATCCTCCGCCCCACCCGGGGCTCGCGAGGAGAGAGGTCGTGCTTCTACGACAACTGCAAACCGGGACGGTGCTTACGCCGGCACTCGCGCGCTACGTGTGCCCGGACATGTACGAGGACGAGGTGTGCAGTGTGTGTGCGCGTGTGAACGCAGACTTGGCCCACTTGATGTGGGGATGTGCGGACCACGACTCAAGTGCGGGGAGGCCGATCCTCCCACCGGACATTGCGGACTCAGTGCGCTCTTCGGGGCGAGAAGATCAGCTAAGGGCCATCCAGCGGCTCGAGGCTGCACTGGACAGGCAAAGGCGAAAGGGGAACCCGCACTCCCCTCGGCCTCCTCCTGCGGCAGCGAGGGCTAGGGGCGACAGCGGCGGCACTCCAAGTAGCCCGCGCCGACCAGACGCAGACCTCGGGGTCGGCCCGACGCCGCGGTGAGCGGTGAAGACTACGGGACGGTGAAGCCCTGCGTGGCCTGATCCGTCCCCGACTGCCGGTACCTCAATAAAGTCCTTTCTCTCTCTCTCTCTAAACGTTAACGCAATACACCCACCCCCTATGCGACGCATTTACTCGAGTCCCCCTCGCGTGGAGATGGGCACATTTTTTTTGTGCTTATGTGCGCTTGTTGGTGTTTGTGCGCGTTTTTAAAGCGAAGCTTTAGTGTCCTCGCTGATGTCGTTGTCCGCCAATGCGCCCTGCAGGAAATCCAACTTTCTCCGACGATGATGATGATGAATGATTGTAGCTGAAGCGAAAGTAAAAAACGCGTTCCGTGGTCGCAATCGAACCTGGGTCCCTGGCGTTATGAAGCCGGCGCCTATCCGTTTGCTCCATTTGGACGTGGCCGAAGCGAACGCCAAGCAGCAGGCACCGATTCGCCCCATGCACCCCAAAGCCAATCGTTAGGCCTAAGGAGTGCACACCCGAGAGTTGCTGTGGGTGTTCTAGAAAAGTGGGGCGTGCCTCTATAAGTGGTGCGTACCGCCAACCAAAGAATCCATCGCGAGAAAGATTCCCGTCCAACTATCGTCGTCGTTAGACGGAGGGCTGCGTGATAGGTGTCTCGTCTTCTTTCGCCCCTTATCGCCCCCTCTCCTTTGTAGATGGAGTAGCGAGCCGAGCTCGCTGCCAGGCTTACTTCTCCTTATCGTTAAAGTCGTCTCTCCTCCTCCTCCTTTGCCCCGTCCCGCGTCCTCGAAGGGCTCGTCCTTTTGCCGCTTGACACGATTTGCTTCGCGATCCGCTTCCGCTTTACGCTTTCGATTACTTCGCGTCGCGCCACTGCTCGTTCCCTGTCGCTGCCGCCGAGTAGAGCCCGTTCCATGCAATGCCTGGCGATATGGAACACCTCGCATTTCGAAGACACGCGAAGCATCGTGAGCGTCGATGTGAGGGCACAGAAAACTGCATGGAAACCTAGCCTGGTACAGCTCCACTGTAAAAAGAAGCCACGTAGCAAAGAACCTTGGTTGCTCAAAAACAGTCTAATGGGACCCTTTCAATGTTTCTGCTGCTGCTCGAGAACAAGACAGGGGTCCTAGGAGTATCACTATGCCACTGTGATTGCATCGTTCATTTTCAAACCTTGTTCGCTGGACGGCAACTCTTTCAAAATGCATTTGATTTTGACTGATTCTCATCCCGTGATTCAAAAACCAGCATAATCCAAATGTTTGGCGAATCATAGAATGTTTCGAAAAGTAAGTTGTATCGGTATGTAGTTATCCAGGGGCAGATTATGACACCGCGACGTGCTAGTCAACTTTAACGACTGAGGGATAACCACCTCCACCCTCTCCTTCCATACTTCCCCTTCCCTAACTACGGCCATGTGGCCTCCTCCCTCTTAATAAATGTTATTCAATTTAATTCAATTAGTAAATGCTAGCCTGGAGGTAGAAGGGCACAATGCAGAGAAACAAGTCGGGAAACAATACGGCACATGCAATGGAAGCTAATAAGGAGAAATATCTTGGTATTGCACTCACTTCAAGAGCAAACGTAACGCCTGCCCAACCAGTTTAGGTTCGAACACAAACTAGAAAACACTACCTACTTGCTTCCACCAGCACTTACACCCGGAAAGCTTCACTGCAGGTTATACAAAAAACAACACAGGGATATGTTCCCCATGAATATGTTATGTTATGTTATGTTATGTTATGTTATGTTATGTTATGTTATGTTATGTTATGTTATGTTATCTCTCAAAGAGTCCGTTATAGCCGAGACTTGCATCCCGGAACTGCACCACGACTTAGCGACTTAATCTCTCGTCGTCCCACAAGGCTTTTCAGCTTCGCGCATGCTTCCAGGCCAAAAGACCGGCCAGAGAGAAGCCCGTGGGCTGCCAAGCGCTGTGGGACACGCTCTGCGGACGCCAAATGAGCCACTATCAAGGCTTGCGAGTCACAAATTAATCTCGGCACACGTGCCGCGCTCGGCGCGCAAGTAGTGCCAGAGTATGAAGCCAGACGAAAACACGTTCGCTTTCCGCCTCGGCCATGGAGAGCGCGGGGCGGCGAGTTCTGAACAGGGAGAACGCGCCAGACAAGTAATTTATCTTCACGGCTACTCAACCTGCGCACTGCTGCGGAAACACGCGCGTTAATATGCACGCTGCATTGCGCACAGCGGATTGTACAGCTCGTGGGTCACCAGGTAAGCCGTTCAATCACTCATCTAATAATTTATCTCGTAGTCGTCAATTTCCAAAATTATATGGTGCCTCACCGATGCGCTCCGCTATCTCACTCTCAAGTTTGACGCAACAATTCAACCAGCGCTTACTTCGAACTACACTGCAAACTACCTACGCACCAAGGAATACTGAATCAATGGATTAAAAAATGCGAAGAAACGCGAAAAGTTGTTGACTTCGGGCCTTCTTTTGGAGGTGCAGAGGTGGGGTGGTGGAGGGGTGGGGCGCTTGGTAAAACCATGTTCGATTCACTGGTGTCTTAGCTATAGGTAACTCTGTAACGCAAGCTAATTCCCGGGCCTCCATTCTGCGTCCCTGACAACCAGCACTGGTGCCTTTTTTTTTCTTTTTTTTTCAGAACTAATTGTCAGAGCTAGCACATAATCTACACCGGTGATCTCTGATCAAGCTCGTTTCTGCAGCCATGCGGATAAAAAAGAGCTAAGTATCGATTCTGAACCACAGTTCTGTGGGCGGCAATTTCTTTATATCGCTAAGCCAGAAGGTCGTGTGACCCTGTGTCGTACTTTACGACTTGCGTACAATAGTGCTGCGAATCTTTTTAGTGAAATCCCGCGCATAGCTGAAACTGTAAAACGTGATTTCTAATTAACACTCAGAAATGGTGAAAATAATTCAGAGCGCATGCGAAGCTCACGGGCGTTGTACCTGCGGGAAAGCTGCCGTCCGACGGGTAGGGGCTGAAGTTGACTTGTAAAGTTCGCACTGTCTTGTAAACGAGCAACACCGGAAGACTGGTAGGCTGGACTGTCGTGTGGTGTCGGAGGAAGTGCTGCTGGGACCTTGGCCAGACGCGAGGCGTTCCTACAAGGCATTTAAAGCTGTGCTGACATTTCTGCGCAGCAGCGGCCTCTCAGAGATATTGTAGTTGAGGCCCGTCCGGCTTAACTTTAACACATACACCGTATCGGTATAGGCATCCTCTATACATGGCCCTTTATTTATTTCTCCGCCATCTTCATCTCTCTCGTCCTCTATCCATACTCTTTCCTCCACTTTCCCTTCCCACACACAGAATAGCTGGCCAGATATACTACCGTCAGGCCGACCTTTCTGTGTTTATTTCATTTCAATAAAATTCCTCTCTCTCCAAAGCTGCCGAGAAATTCTCGATTTGAGAAGCGTGTGCTTTTTAAAAGGCCTGTTGTTAGTTACATCGCGACTTCAAGAAAACAGCGCAAAAGACGGGACTAAGGAAGAAACACACAGAACAGGCGCTGTGTTGTGTGTTCTTCCGTAGTTCCTTCACCTGCGCTGTTTTCTTGATGTCTGAATTTCCCTTCTGAAGTATGCTAGTCAAGACTAAGTGGCTTGAAAGTGTTTTGCAGCTGGGCTATATAGCTTGGGCGTAACGTGCACTGGTTTAAAATCTGGTTACCCATTAAGCTACGCAGTCGTTACCAACCACGTGTTTTCATTTTGTTTTTGTTTCTTGAAGGTCGTTGGCTGATCGTTTATTGCGGGTGTAAGTATAAGTACCAAATAAGCTTCGCGCCAACGATGCCTAAAGCATGTTCCGCGCTGACAAAAGACTAAGCTGCACCAAGATGGCAAGCTGGGAGAGTTGGTACTTGGTTCATGATGATAGAAAACAACCGAGCTGTGTCTGTAACCTTCCTCGTCCTCGTCTCTCTTGCGCTGGTTGTTTTCTATCATCCTGAAAAGACTAAACTCTTTCATAACTCATGTACTAGTCTAAGTGCGTCCCTCGCTCGCGTGAATCACAGCGCACTTTCAGCTAATATCTCGTAGAAGCCTCCATTACTACAACACCAATCGCAGGATTCCGCGACGGATTTTTTAAGAGCTATGAGTATAATAGACTGAGCGTGAGAGGTCAAAAGTAACTACCGCATGTTACTATTCCGAGAGCTGTCGCTTTCGTCGCGTTGGCCACGCTCTCCCCTTTGCGGGTCGTATACGAGCAGCGGCTTTTCCTTCCGCGTCTCAGTCGTGGCGGGCACGCTCACACCCGCCGTTAATGGGATGCTTTGTGGCGCCCTCGGTCCGTCGCAGATGGCCGCCCTTTCTTGGCGCCGATAGAATGGGAGTGGAAGCGTAATCTTTCTCGAATGCTTCCTGCAGGCTATCTCTACCGTAGCGGTCTGAGGGGAAGCTCTCTTTTGTAATGCTAAGGCCGCTCATTCAATGCCATTGCCATCGACGCTATCGTCTTCATCCTGCGCCCAGTGGTGGGGAATGACCTTACGGCGCCCTGGTGAATTAGTGCCGGACGACCTCCGGCCTTTTTAGACCATGCTTCAAGCTTTAGCATAAGCAATAGCTGTGCGTCATTGTTGGTTAACAGCATTCCCCTTCTTTGTGTTTTTTTTTTTTTTTCGCGGGATGTGGTGCTGAAGAACGGATGCGGCGAACAGACTGGTTTCTCACAGCTTAGCGGCCAGTTACCTCCCGAGTATCTCCCAGGTCTCAGCTTTGCAGGCATGACCTTTTCATGAAGAATTATTTGCTCATCCGTGTAGCACTGATCAGTTCGACGCAATCATTTCACGTGCACGTCACTCGATTACGCGTGACACTCCTGCGACCAAAGCATCTTCTTTGCTTATGTTACAACGTGATCCCACTTGTGAATATTTTTAATTCGTTAAGTATTCTTTAAGTTTGAAAACAGGTTTATCTGCGCCGAAGCAACGCAGGGGTTTGAGGCGAGCAGCGGCGGAGGGCTCCAGACAATTTAGGTCACCTGACGATCTTTATTTAATACGCCCTAAAACGTGACACAATTGCCATTCTATATCATATGGAACTTTTGTAACGCCCAAGACAAAGCAGCGAAACCCCGGCATACGGTCTGTAGTTCGTTGGCTCGCCCAAACAGCGCTGCAATGATATTTTTTCGGGCGCAGTGTTCCTTGGATGCTGGCGGGAGGGCTTCCCCTGCCTCGCGGTCGGACGAAGACTCGAGACGCATGCATGCCAACTACGCAGAAGTCGCGTGCAGTCCGGCGAGCGTGGCAGGCGAATGGGCAAGCTTGCGACTTCTTTCCGTCAATTAACGTGTTCGAGGAGCAGCTGCACATCCAGAAAAGGCTGGAGGAGGGCCCAGCTACTGCGCCTCTGAAGACGCGATGCCTTTTGTATGCCCTTCGCTGTGATTGGTTCGTGCAGCCCCAGTGGAATAACGTGAAATCCTGCATTACGCCGTGTTGGCTCACTGTGTGGGCGATCGCCCTCGTACTCACCCTCGTTTACCGTTATTCGTACGCATGGAGGAAAGAAAAGGTTAGGAGAAGCCCTGATGTCACATTTGTGAAGCCGTGTCCCGCCATGACGTGAGCCCACGGAGCCCAGCACTCTATCCCATCATCCTTTGCTCTCTCCGGTTTGATTTGACTAACATGGCGCCGCCCTGCCCTCCCGCTTCGAAGCGAAAACAGCTTCGTCGCTACTTCCTTGGTGCGATGTCATCTTCTAAGCTGTTGATTTCGCCTTCAATTTGCCCATTCTAACCCTCACCCAAAGTTTCAATCTAAAAAAGGCCTTCGTTTATGAGATAGAAGGACGATTTTTCAGCTCTTAAGCCTGGCAAAGTAGCGTTTGTCGTCGTCATGGCAACAGGCTGGCGGGATGGCGAACGCAGACGCCTCCGACGGCAGAGTTTCCAAACTGGCCTAATCTAAAAACGTTTGTCGTAGCGACTGCGTTGGTTTGCAAGCGTAGCGAGGCAGCCACATACCAAGCGCCTTAAAAATTTGTCCGTTCTATTCTCCCAAATTTGGCCGCCGCAGTTGTAAACAAGTAAGCAACATTGTCTATGGGCTCAAGAAAAATCACGTGACTTCCTCCACACTTTTCGCAATGCATTGGGGTGCTAGGGGCCTCTCCTGAGTATTCTTTCCTCCATGTTCGTACGTCAAGCTTTATCTTCTAATGGCCGCCCGGAGTCCTCCACTGGGGACCCCCTTCCTCATTTTCTAACCTAGTGAGAACCGTATATTGCTGGAAAGATGTTGTTAGCATGCAGAGAGCTTCCTGTATTTAATTAACGTGTTGTCTGGAGTACGAGGAAACACACAAACCAAGTGTATTCGCAGCGAGTGGTTAATATATAGTTTTCTCTAGATCTTATTACTATTTGTGCATAAGCCATATGCAGCGGAACTGCGAGGTAGAATGCTTCGGTGTTGACTGCCGATGCGATTGCTTTGGCTGATATCGAAGTTTTCAGAGGGGGTCTGTCTTATCGTATATGCTGCAGTGTCAACATCTCTCGGGCAGACTAAGTAGTCTGAATGTTTACATTGTTGAAAATTAAGCGCGAACTATAAAACACGGACAAGAAAGAAGGACGACACCGGCGCTTCTTACCATTCCGCGGCCGTGTTTTATAGTTCGCGCTTAATTTTCAACAATTTATGTTCACCAACTAGCTCGACTATCAATTTTACTTCACTGAATAATTAGGCTGGATTACCAGGAATCGCGTGACTTCTGTAAATTTGGGCATTTTCAGAGAATTCCAGCAGTTTCTATGATAATGCTTTGCCTAAACTTGACAGCCTATCAAATGTTCTCGAAGAATGTCATCTGCAAATCACTGTTATGGAGTCATTGTGCATAATTTGAGTCGCTCATTGCCTATTTTGCTGTAGACAATGGCGAGTAATTCTCTCAAGCTAATGAATGCATTTTACGAGATGCATCAATGCTTGAAATTCATCCATATTATGAAAAAGATATATATTCCCCCCGCAAGTTGATATTTTCTGCTAAAGCTGGTGTTTTGAAGAAATGTTGTGCTTCATTCTCTATCCTGCCGTCGCAAAGCCTTTTTAGATGCTTAAGTATTTTATGCGGACTCCGTGAGGAAACCCGTTCGTACTTTGGTAACGCACACTTTCGTCGCATACGAACACGCTATTAATAAAAACCGCTATGGGCGTAACACCTTAATCAGACTCCTTATATTGCCCCTAAAATGTTATCTTAGCAACACCTTTTTGTATGGTGGTAAAGCCAACTTTACCAAAACTCTGAGTATAGTTTTTAAGGGAAATACGGGTTCTTACAGGAATATTTTGTATATAAGGTCTTTTGGCTATCTCACTGATATCAAGCTTCCTATATTGCCTCTAAGACACGCTTTCCTAGCTTTCCATTCTTGGTAATTAGTCAAGCCAATTTAAAAGGGACTTACGGTACAGCACCCTTAGGGATACAGGAAGTATTATGGGCGTATTTTCATTTGAGGCCTTATACCCCATTAAAAATGTTTTCTTAGCAGAGCCCTTGTGAAATATCTGAAGCCGACTTTATAAGAGTTTGGTATATAACCCTTATGGGGGGGTCTTACGGAACTACTTAATAAAATTCCCTGTGGCCTTTCTTCACTGCTATCAAACAATTTACACGGCGGCTGAGAAATCTTTTTTCCAGTGATGCTTACGTGTGCAGTAGGGAAGCCGACATTAAAGGTGCTCGGAGCATAGCGGAGCGGCTCGAGCATTTATTGAACTACTCCAACTCGGGAGTTTCTTCAGTTTTTATGCCGATTCAGTGGTGACCGTACAGCTAACGAGACCATAAAAATGAAATCGCCCACCATGTGCAGCCTACCACTTGTGGTAGGTCGTCATAGGCGCGTTTGAAGCGTGCCCGTGACGTACCCCGACCAGCGAGCATAGCGATCGAGTGGTCCCTAATATTTATTTATTTATTTATTTATTTATTTATTTATTTATTTATTTATTTATTTATTTATTTATTTATTATTTTATTATTTTATTTATTTATTTATTTATTTATTTATTTATTTATTTATTTATTTATTTATTTATTTATTTATTTATTTATTTATTTATTCCACGCGCCGAAGTTACACCTGAGCTATAAGGCGCACTATAGTGGAGGGCTCCGGAATAATTTTGACCACCTGGGGATCTTTAACGTGCGCCGAAATCTCGACACACGGGCGTTTTGGCATTCCGCCTCCATCAGGAAAGCAGCCACCGCGGCAGGGATCGAACTCGCGTCCCGGGGCTCATAAGCCCAACGCCTTAGCCACTGAGCCAGCTCGCCACCCCATTCCTGGACCAGGAAACTCGTTCGCAGGCCGATCCATATCGCTTTTCACACCAAACCTATCACTGGCGCTCAGTACACAGTATAACTCATAGATGAAAGTAATTAAACCACCGCAATACAACTACAGCATTGAAATCATGATCATTTAATTGCTTTTACGGTGATTCGTCATATAATAAATTATCATGGCAACATAAAAAAGGTACTTCTTTACCTCCGGAATTAATTTTTTTTTGTAAATGCGCCATAGCGTCTCCCCCAGAAAGCAAATTTTGGGGAATATTGCTGGTTTTGAGAGGTGACCTTCGTTGGAGATAAACATGGTTGGAGGAGCAAGGTAAGTGGCCATGTCTCTGGAAAACGCGCATGTTTGTGAATGAGAGAAGAGTGGTAGGGGATCACTCCTAATGTTGAGTTCCAATGGCAGATCCGGAGCACTTTCGGAGCAACTTTTCTGCTTTGTCCGGAGCAGACGCGTTCCAATGACAGATCGGGAGCAACCAAATCCTGTTCCAATGGCAGATCGGAAGCGCCTTCGCAGCCGACATAGCTCCGTCGAGCAAGAAAAGTTGCTCCGCTGAAATCGGCAGAGTCGAACAGGAACTCGACACCACCCGAAGATCTAGGAGTACGACCAGAAGACCCCAAGACAACGGCCGTTCCGATTCATCGACCCGAGTTGGAAAGAGCCGCTCAAGATCCAAATCCCGGACTAGAAACTTGCCACCGCCGCCCAAAGACGAGGTGACACAGCAACACCAGGTGAGCTGGGCGTCAATTATCTCTCCCACTGCTCCCCCCCGCCAATTCTAAACCCCGGTGTAATGAATGCGAGAAACTACAGCGTGAGCTACAAACACTCAGAGCAGAAATCCAAAGCCTCAGAACTTTAATAACAAAACAATCTCCGCAGCAATCGGCTCCCCAACAAGAACAAACGGTTGTGCTCGAAACAATCAAACCGCAGGCAGAAAAGCAACAGCCCCTCACACCTCTATAACCAGCCAGTGAAAAGAAACTCAAGGTAGAGACATCCCAACCCGTGGATATCGGAGAAGAAAATAACTTCATAACGAAAGAAGATTTGCAGAATGGCCAGACAGAAATACACGAAGCGGTGCGAGATACACTCCCTGCAGTAATTTCCCAAATGAAACAAATCAGCAGTCAGTTGACCCAACTGACGGAGCAAAATCAAAATCTGGTCGCCCTGGTAGAACGTTTGGAACGACAACAGCAAACGCCCACAAATCGCTTTGCTCGAAGAGAAAAGCCATACAGCAGACCAGAAACGAACGACGCGACACCTGCGGACACCAAAAACACCGGATATGACGACTCACTCTAAAACCAAGCCGCTGACGACTCCCTCTAAACCCAAGCAGCAACCAAAACTAACTATTTGGCAGTGGAATTGCCGCAGCTTTAAAAATAAAAGAGGCGATCTCCAACAGTACGTTTCCCTCCTCTCTGATCCACCAGATGTCATAGCCCTTCAGGAAACGACCTCAATCGCTAAACTGCCCGGCTACTTAACTATCACCACGCAGAACGGGAGAGACGTGTGTACGCTCATTAAAAAGGACATCACGGCCATACAGCATCAACTAACCACTCATAGCCATGATAACATTCCGTCGAATTGATTCCTCAGAAGACGAAGAAAAAGAGCACATTTGTTCTCAACGTATATTGTCGCCCTAAAAACCACGCCATTGGATTGGCGGATATTATTCGTCAGGCTAAGTGTATCGCAGCAGAAAACCCTTTTATAGTCACCGGGGATTTCAATACGGCACACACCGCCTGGGGATACACATACCAAACAAAGAGGGGTCGCGAACTCTTGACCATCATGGATGAAGAGCAACTTACTCTGCTCACCGAACACCACCTACCGACCAGAATCGGCACAAGCACGGGAGGGACACCTGCCCCGATCTTACGCTGGCAGCCAACGCTCCGAGAGCCACATGGCATAACAGAGAGGATAATCTCGGAAGTGACCATATGATTATAGAAACTGTGCTTCCGGGACCTCAATATAGGAGAAATCTAGGCGCAGTCAAATTAACCGACTGGAATAGCTTCAGAAAGGCCAGAAGCCAGGCGCAGCAAGAAGAAATCAAGGACATTGGACAATGGGCACAAACGCTAGCCGCAGAAGTGAACACCTACACCAAGAATATTCAGACAAGCATTGAAACGCCAGCAATTGACAACCATCTCGCACACTTATGGGAGGCGAGAAATAGCTTAATGCGGAGGTGGAAACGCCAACGTTATAATAAAAAGCTCAGACGACGTATTGCGCAAATCAACACTGAGGCAGCAACATATGCAGCAAAGTTATGCCACCAAAACTGGGCCCACATGTGCGATGGCCTCAGTGGCAGACTTAGTACCTCCAAAATTTGGAACCTCCTTCGCTACCTCATAGATCCTGCCCGAAGTAAAACTGAAACTTGCAAGACAATGCAAACGATAATGCATAAATTTCAAGGAAGCGAGCAGTCACTCATCACTGCGCTTAGGGACAGATACCTCCCTGAAGTACAACAGGATCAGCTCCCTGATTACACAGGATCCCCGAACTTGGAATTAGACAAGCCCATCACCACTGCAGAGGTACGAGCAGCACTTCTCAAACTCCGCAGAAACACCACTACCAGGCAAAGACAAGATCACCAGTAAAACACTGATGAACCTCGACGACACTTCTATAGAGCTCCTCACTAACTATATGAACGAGTGTTGGACCGGCAGCAAGCTTCCCAAAGAATGGAAAGAGGCAGAAGTGAGGCTCTTGCCAAAACCAGGGAAAACACCATGTATAGAGAACCTACGCCCAATTTATTTAACATCTTGCGTGGGGAAACTCATGGAGCACGTCGTTCTACAGAGACTTCAGAACTACCTCGAGGACACCGATCGCATTGCCCACACAATGTTTGGATTCCGGCCAAAGCTATCGACACAGGACATACTACTACAATTAAAAAAAGAAATTTTTGAGACCGCAAGCAAAAATGCACCCAAGGCAATTCTCGCACTTGACCTAAAGGGAGCATTTGATAATGTAGCCCACACAGCCATACTCAGAAATCTCGCCTCCTTAGACTGCGGAGAACGTACATACGGCTACGTTAGAGATTTTTTAACAGCCAGACAGGCGATCCTGAAAGTAGGCGACCTGCAGTCCAACCCCCACAAATATGGAAGCAGAGGCACGCCGGAAGGCGCTGTATTATCTCCGACGCTGTTCAACATCGCAATGATAAACCTGCCCCAAAAACTTGGAAGCATTCCAGACATAAAACATGGTCTTTATGCAGACGACATCACAATATGGATAGCCAAAGGGTCGGAAGGGGAAATGCAGGAGAGATTGCAACAGGCTGCAGATACTGTACACACGTACGCGAAAGAATGCGGACTCGCCTGCGCTCCCCAAAAATCTGAACTCCTGCTGGTGCAAAAACTTCGTCATGACCTATCTACCTCGTTCTACATAATGATGGATGGTATATGCATAGAACCCACCGATCACATCAAAATTCTCGGCATGACCTATCAAGAAGACTGCAAGAACACCCGCCTACTTCAAAAACTGGACTCATTCACTGCTCAGATAACGAGAATGATCCGCAGAGTATCGACTCAAAAGTATGGCATGAAAGAACAAGATACGATAAAGCTCGTTCAAGCATTTATAATTTCACGCCTCGCATACGTAACTCCCTACACGATCCTCCAAGCAGCAGACAAACTCAACACCCTTATTAGGAAAGCTTACAAACAATCCTTGGCCCTCCTACCGACAACATCCACCGAACGTCTTGCAGGACTAGGAATACACAACACCATAGAAGAAATCGTGGAAGCCCGTCTCACGGCGCAGCAAGTCCGGCTCGGCCTCACGAGCACCGGTTGATCAGTTCTGACCTCTTTAAAGCTTAACGCTCTCACGGAGACGGAAGATGCGGGCATAGTCCCTCTAGAAATCAGGACAAGACTGAAACTTCACCCCTTGCAGAGGAATATGCATCCCGAACACCATCAAGCACCAAGAGCGGCTAGGGCAGAAGCTCTTCAACGTCAGTACGGAAAATCCGAGGAGGTGGTATACACTGACGCCGCGGACTATGCCCGGTATAAAGTAAAAGCTGCGGTAACCGCCACACCCCACTCCCTCCTCAGTAGCTTAACATTACGGAAGGCAACAACGCTGCAAGCAGAAGAGACGGCAATCGCCCTCGCAATCGCCCAAACCCGAGCATCCACCATCATTTCTTGATTTACTTTTTTTTTCTCTGTATTGCTGGATCTTATTGCTAAGCACGCATATTTGATTTGAACATGTCCTCTACTGTGAACGCCTCTGTTGTGAACTCCAGAGGGTCAGGAGCCCTCGTCAGGCACTCAATGCCTTTAGCTCCTGCCCCTTCAGCAGGGATTGTAACGGCGGCTGAAAAATAGAGTCTTCTTCTTCTCTCTTCTTTCTTTCTTTCATTACGGACTGCCAAGCCGCATACAGAAATTATGCGGCAGGAAGAATTTCCACAATCGCTCTCGGCATCGTCCTTCAACACCCACCTCGGAGAAACATCAGAATAATCTGGACCCCAGCCCACTCCTCTCTGCGAAAACCAGGCGGCGAACGCCTTCGCTCGAGATTTGGTCAGCCGAGCACCGTTAGAAGAAGAGGAAAGGACAATATACCCCCTTCTCACGTACAAGGACATCACACAGCATTACCGGCTTGGCCGAATGCGATACCCTCCAGTTTCTGAGCAACTAACCAGGCCCCAACAGACTGCTTTTCGTCAACTCAAGACGAACACGTACCCACACCCTACGAGGCTGCACGCTATACACCCCACCCTCTATGGTCCCCTCTGCAGACACTGCGGCGTCCCTGCCACGCTTTATCACATGGTATGGGAATGCCAAGTTAACCCCCACATTGACCCCATCCCGAACCCCTCCCGAGAGCAGTGGGAGAGAGAACTCGCTAGCTCTTGCCCCAGCAGACAGCTGCAGCTGATCGAACTGGCGAAGACGGCGGGTTGCTCCAATGGTGCCCGGGACTGAGGGCTTCACCCACAAGGATTTTCGAAGCAATAAAAGTTGTACTCCTCCTCCTCCTCGGCCGACACTCACTACGGCGCTAACTTTTGCCGCGTGACGTGATCAACGTCGCCGCCGTCTGCGCTTCTGGCCACGGCTCGCCTTTTCTCCGCGGTGGAGCACGGTGACCGCTCCCCATTTCAATTCAACATGAATGTTTCATGCTCGATCGTGAACGGGGTCGTTTCTCGATGACTAATTTACAGCTTCAAAAGGCGGTCCCAGTCCACGGATTTGCGATCACTCGGCTCCACACCACGGGCAGGGAGATAAATTCAAGTGAAGTCGAAAAGCGCACTCATTCTGTTCTTCGTTGACACGGGCCATTGTTAAGCTCACACTGACCACACGGTCGGAATTAGTAGGGTTACACTCCGTAGTCAAAAACAAAAGAAGCAATGCTTCAATCACATGTACTAAAGAACAAAATGAGGGAGGGTACGTGTAACGCTTGCAACGTTCCGTGCTCCCCAATGCATCTGAATATATGTGTACCCTATTTGCGGCATGTAGGAACCCTTGCTGAAACTGGTAAAAAGGTTAGCCCTTGGTTTGTTTCCCGGGCGCGGGAAGATGCATCTTGATCGGGCAAATGGGCCTGCAGATGGCCCTTCAACGTTAGCTCTGGTCTAGTTCAATGCGAAAGTGCAATATTACGTGTTCGATGGGATTACGTTGGCGTCGTGACTAAAATACGTTACAAAAAAATTGACGATTCAAAAAAGTCTAATGACAGCGAACGCGGGTATGCACCGGCCTGCGTGCCCTTTGGCTACGACATGTCATGCGTCCGCGAAGGCAGGTATGCGGCGTCCTGACTGCCTTTGAAAATCAGGAGGCATGTAGCTTTAAAGTGGCATCGGGTATTCAGGCAATCCAATAAGCTTGCTCGAGACTGCCAAATGGACAAATATCGAATCCCCTCCGTGTAACGATGACGATGGTTGAAAAGTGAAGCCTTCTCGCGCCCAAAAGTCAAATGGCGAAGTGCCAAAGTCAAAGCCGCTTGAATAAAATACAAAGAGTCAGCGATCAAATTACAAACCACCTGAAAGTCAAAGTCCAAGCATCAACGATCAAAGCGAGTCAAAGTCCAAACTCAGGTGACAGCAAACGAATCCCTCACGTGAGAAATGAGCGCCCCCCCGTCCCCTCCATCGTCGTCGTTCATTTGCTTTAAAATTCAAACTGCTTCGACCGCGTCGGAGTAGAGCAATTGCATAAACGTCGGGTTCATAACGCGAGGGACCAACGTTCGATTTTGGTCACGGGAAGCTTTAATTTCTTGTGTCGTCATCAATGTGTGCCCTCCCATTGTGTAAAGCTGGCTTTCCTGCAGTGCGTCTGATGAAACGACGCCGTCATTATTAGAGACCAAGAAAGCTTCGGTTTTATAACTATTCAGTGCGTACAAATTCTAACGCGTCCTACGGGCAAGTTATGCTGACGCTGCGGCCAAATGGATGTTGGTGAATCGGTCGTTAGTTTCAGACGGCAGCTGGAAACGTCGCTGAGCGGCTATGTTGTTATGCGTCTATTCAGCCTTAACATGTGCTCAGCTTAACACGCAATACTCCTTCTAGGTCGAGTGCGTGTACATGGATGTCGACGGCATCATTATCAAACGCCTCAATGCATGCAGAGGTCAACCTTTGGCCAAATAGTTAGTTCCATGGAGCACGTGTAGTGCACTAAGGGTATCAAGACACCGCCACCGCAGGAAACCCGATTCGCGAGCAACCGAACCGTTCAGCCCTGCAATGCCGCTCGGTACATTGTGTACTGGATGCGTCGTCAGGATACCGAATGGCATTAATTTCCCTGCCACCAGAACTAGACCAATCAGAATGCTAGCATATAGGTTTAAGATGTTAAAGAACCCAAAAAAGTAAGCCTTTTGTCGTCTGGCTCTTATCCTATTGTCTTGTCACAAAGCGCACGGGCTTTATCCTCCGTTTTAATAGGACGGGGGCTAGTTAATTGGGGCCGATACGTCTAAGCTTCCTAACGAGCATACGCCGTAGATTTTCTAATTAAGCAGCACACGTGGCGGATGAGCGCATTTGCAGAGGCCCGTGCAATTCGCAGGGAACTGCGCAACTCCGTCGGCCTGCGCTGCCCCTCAGAACCCACCAAATTATTCTCCCTACCTTTTTCTATGTCTCTTTCTACGTCTCGCAGATGGTGCCAGTGCGTACCATAAAACTCACTGCAGAAAAGCCAACTTTCTCTGATGATGATGACGGTCGTGGGTGACGTGAGGTAAAAGAAAAGGCTTGCCGTGGTCGGAATCGAACCTGGGTCCCTCGCGTTACGAGGCCGACGTCTATCCGATTGCGCCCTCACGACAAGGTCAAAGCAGTTTGGATTGAGAGACGGGCAGTGTTTGGATTCGTTTGGATTTGGGCGGGCATAATTAGGCAGAAAAATCATGCACGTCTCCGTGTAATGCCGACGATGGTTAACGCGAAGCTTTCTTCGTGAGAATTCAAGTGGCGTAGGGTCAAAGTCAAAGCCACTTCGATAAAAAGCCCAAGCTGCGTACGAGTCAAAGTCCAAAACATATGCGTGTCAAAGTCCAAACTCAGACGGCAAACAAGGAATCCCTCACGAGAAAGCTCATTGTTCACCCTTTGTTGTCGTTAGACGGAGGGGTGCATGATTTTTAATAGATATTTTTGTTAATGCTGTCGCCAATTCCGATTTCAGTATCCTTTCCCCCACCCGTCCCTCAGCACATAGGCGGCTTTTTGTCGTTGACTACAGAGCCACGCCTCTTGCAACCCCTCAACACTACACTATATCTCCTTGCCACCTAGCCCCAACACTTACCCCCTTTCCCGCCACGAGTAACACCTAGCGCCTAGGCCTAGTCTTGGAATGTCTACGCGCCAAAATTACTTCCCCTTGACAGTGCGAGCTTGAGCAGGCCAGCTCAAGGTGCGAGGACCCGGAACGCCTCATCGCTCGCGCCCGGGCTGCAGCGGTAGCTCCTGGCCTTGTAGAATAAAATAGCCACCCACCTTAACGCTCATTAAAATGGCTTTCAGGTCAAGTCAAGGTAGAGAAAAAATAAGCCCGCCTGGCAATAGGGAAAAACCCCCACCAGATAAAAACGATGAAAGCGGAGCTTGCAAAGGGCACAAATCGTGGAAATGCCTGAATCATTTAAACAGAGACAATTCGATTTGCATACTGAGAGAGGCTTTGGGCGCAAAGCGTGGTTTCGAACTTCGTTTCACTTATTTGGTTCTCGGAAGTCTTCCCTGGCATGGTCAGATCAAATGGTGCTAGATTGTTGGGCAACCCCATCTATGGCAGACAACCAAACTACAAAAACGACGCCGAAGCCGTCGCATTATTGGACGGGAGCGATTCTTTCTCGCTTGAGCGCTATTCCTCTCCAAGCCCCCATTTCTGTCATTTAGCTTTCCTTGTGGGCGCGTGTTTTAGTTTATTTTCTGAGCAAGCAAGGGAGAAGAAGTTTAGGAAGCGTGAAGCCTGCCGGATGGTTCAGCAAACAATGGCACGCTGTGAAACACGTCGCTGAAGGGAGGGCTAGGTCTCGAAGCCCCGGTTTCGACGGAGGCTACAGTGTGTAGCGGTGCGCAAAGGCGTCGCTTCATGAGCTTTTCTTAAGGCCAAGGGCCGAGGAAAACCACTCAGAGTTCTTCATACTGGGGCACTCTTTTCGGAGTCTCTCCGAGCTTATTCTTTCCCGGTCAAGCTCGCCCATACGCGTCCCCCTTCGTGCCACGTCTGTTCCTCTCGAGAGGCCTTTCCGACTCCGTCTAAACCTCTCCATTTTATTGACCCAGGCTTGGGCCAGGAATGATAACATTTTCGTCGACGACCTTTTGCAATGGCAACTGCGAAGTGCCTTCTTGCGCCTTCCTAAGACTTCTTCGAGTAAAAATAGCTGTGCCGTCACTGTCTCCGCTTGCAAGAATGTGGACCGCTTTAGCATTGCGCGATTTTGAAAAAATCCAAACTCCTTGCGAGTGTGTGTTTTGCGTGCAACACCCGACGTCATACTAGATGCAGACGAATGGATGAGGGAATGCGATATTTTTTTCAGAGAGGTGAGACAAAAGCCATTGTTGCGGATATTGGAGGGGTAGTGGACCGGCGCAGGAGGACTTGAAAAAATTAGAGGTAAGGGTCTGTGTTGTGGATCTTCAGTGGAGTCAGCCCCAAAATAGGTAACTCGCGTTAGACCACTCTTAACCGTGAAGGTGACCAATTCTAGCAAATCTTATTGGGAAATTGCGAACTACTGGCGAACTACTCTGATGACTACTATGCATATAGACGTGCACTCGTCAACACTGCAGCCACGCAATTTAACCGTACTTAATCGATTTTAATCCTTAAGCCACCCTAATCCACATTATTTCCACCTAGCTAATTGTTGCTATCAATTACTCACAAAAAATTCATCCAAATGTATCTTAGTTTAGTTTAATCCATCTTATTCCTACCTTCATCCACCTTAGTCGCTGATACCCTATGTCACTAAGCAAACATTGTACGATCTCAATTTCCTCTTAACCAATCTTAATTCATCGTAATTCTCTTAATTCCCTTATTAATCATCACTATCAATCGTAATATACCATCAATTAACTTCGGTAATCATTAATCCTGTCTAGTACACGGCTGGCATGCTTGTGTTCGCTTCTGGCCTTCTTGGGGTGATATTCAAATTTTGGTAAAAACCCGTCAAACGGGAATTCGACATTAAAAGAACGCTGTGAATTTCGTTTATGTACTCGTGTTTGCTTTAATCTCGCACAAGGCCACCTGAGCTCTAAGCAATGCTTACAAGTATGAATGGAGCCATCAGTGGTAGTGGTTTAGAAATGTTTTCACCCATGTGAACTCCGTCTTAAAGCTCACTGTAATGGAAGGCTCACGGATGGCGCTAATGGTTTTCCGCAGCAAAAAAAAAAACAGTGCACCTCAAAAAGCGCGGATAAAAATTGTTAACACCCAAAACCCCAGGTTACTAGCCAAACGAGTCATTAATACGCCATTGATTTCGCGTGTGCCTACCACACAATTTTTTTTCCTGCACTGTCATACTCCCTTTTTTGTTTATTTCTTTCTGCTGCCCCGCTTTTGCGTCTCAATAACTCGATTACCTTGCATGTTCGTGCCTGGGGGTTAGGTTAGCTCTAGTTTATTTCTTCAGTGATGTTCATCCTCATTACGATTGCACACAGAGACACAATAGGAAAAAGGAGGAGGCCAGTGAGAAACGTGATCGCGGCTATGAATATCCGGTGAAGCCGCAGCTTCCGGCTTTTAGGACGCCCGACTTTCTGGCCAGCGGGCATTACAGAAAGCCCATTCTGGCCAGCTTTGTGCCCGCTCCTGTTCCGGAGCTCCGGCGCTCGAGTCTCTCGAATGCGGCAACCGCCGTTTTCTCCGGGTACCTACAAAGCCACAGCTTTCAACGAGCAACTTGTTTACCGAGTTCTTTCAATGGGGTTCGCCAGGGTTCGCTGCAATTTGGACCAATGCTTTCACGCACCATTTAAACTTGGGAATAGCCCAGTGCGAGCGGATAAACAACGTAACCCGACCACACGCTCTCCTCTGCACTTCCATTAAGCGAGAAATATCCTGACCTATCCCACGTCGTCTTCATAAACTTTCAAAATATTCACCCAACACCGAGTTATTTCAGAACGTTCTTCACTGCCTAAAATGCATCCAACTTCGTCTCTTTGTACTTTCTCGAATCTGTTATAGTTACGTGGAAAAGCACATTACCCCTAGCGGGATTGGCCACAAATCTGAAGCTTCGAGCTCCCTATTTCTGGCCAATCCCCCAAGTGGGTATGTTCTGCAAAGGAAGGAACAACGACGACAAAAACTTTTGTTCCACCACTTGCGTCGTGCGGAGACAGCACATGCAGTGGCAGAGTATATTAAGTGCAATGCACTTCTTAAGCGACCCTGAACCTGCGTCCACCGGCGATGTCCGCGCACGTGGAGATGGGCGCGCGCAGCCTGGCCGCTGACATGGCACATACCCACGTGGGGGATTGGCCAGGAATCTCCTCGTCTTCCTTGGCAATGGGGGGAGATGGGCGCGCGCTGCCTGGCCGCTGACATGGCACATACCCACGTGGGTGATTAGCCAAGAATCGGGCGTGAGAAGGGCTAATGCACCTGCTTAAAGGAGTACTGACACGAAATTTCAAAGCTGAGATCCGCTCTAGCAATCAAGTACAACGACAACACAAATAGATGTCTGTGAATAAATGCATCTTTCTTTCTTTGTAGTTGTGTGTGTGTGTGTGATCTCTCTTTCGCGAACATTACCGAACTGAGCAAATTCAACTCGTGCATTCGCACTTTCACATTCTTCCCCTCGGGGAAATGCGGGGAATTTTTGGGTAGCTAATAAGGAGACTTAGGCCCAAACCCCAGCTGTTGGATCCCAGCGGATCCAACATGTGCTTTTATTTACTCTTCACAGCGGTGGCCTTTTTCTTGACCGTACAACAACAATAACGACGTTTTTCTTTTTTTTTTTTTTTTTGCACAATGGATACCTAAAGCTTCCCGTAAAATACACCTGGCAATACTAAGGTATGAACTCGAGCCCATACGATTCAAGAGGTAATAATCCTAATTACTCGAACACGACTCCTTTGTTGAAAAGAAGGCAAAATTGTGGGGTTAAACACGCTAGTTTTAGTTTTTTACGATTCCCCGAAGGCGGAAGAGTTCTCGTCAAACCAGACAGGGCCCCTTCTTCGCGCCAATAAATGAAATGGAAAGATTATTGGACACCCCACGGCGGTCTCTGGGTAATCGCGAATTCTTTTAAATTGAGCTCCGGCATACTATGTATGTGCAAGTTATTTCGTTGTGAAGCAAAATAAATGGTGAAACCAAAAATTGTGTCATTTCGCGCGGTCAATTCAACATTACAGCCAGAGCAGGGTGCTGCTCTTTGGTGAGTCGGTTGGTTATGCTTGCTGTAGCAACGTTATAGCTGCATTAAGCGTATATAAATAAGCAGTTACAGAGATTCACGCAGCACTGAATCTGATAGCCGTTTCACGGGCGACTTCGGTGGTAGCGCGAGTGCTGCTGGTGGTTGCTCACGGTTCAGCATAGTCGAGCTGGACTGTGGCATTGATAATCAAAAATATGGGTACAGCTTTGGCACGGCTAAAAAGTCCAGGCGCACGTATCCACTTGCCACTTTTCTATTCGCGATGGACAGATTCCCGCCGCTTCTGCCGCCATTTCTGTTGCAGCTGTGCTCTTTCAGCGAGACGTTCCGCAGGACCAGCAACTGACGGGCCGGGTCCGCCCTGATGGTAATTGATGTTGCACAGCTCCCCACGAAGCCTAATATGCGGGGGCTTGAGCGCAGACCTCGCGTTAACATGGCTGAGTATCGCCTATAGGCCGTTTACAGCGAGCAGTTGGGCTGATGTGCAACCGGTGACGCTAGCGCTGCACTTGCCAGTACTATTCTTTAGAATTGGATGGTTTCGGTTTCGGCCTTAAGCTGCCATGGTGCTAAGCGAAGTGCGCATTCAGAAAATATGAAATTCAGTGGGGAAATCTGCACTGTAGTCGGATGTACAAACTTCAATCGAGACCTCAAGGTGTGGGACGAAGTCTCACGGTCCGCAACTTCGACTGTCCGTGTGTGCGGCCTTTCGCAATGCACCGCTTTCCACATGGTGAGCGCGACACTGAGACCCGGCTGCGCTGAATCGCCACCATTCTCCAACGCAGATGTTTTGTTCCGAGAAGATCGGCAAGAGTGATTTTTCAGGCCGTAACTGGAGGCTATCGGCAAGCGTAGTGTAGTGCACACCAATCTGCATCGGCGCGCTTGTTTGAAGCATTCCTCCTGTTACGTTTACGCGTTGCGTGCGTGTCATCGCGACGAAGCAAGTCAGCCTGGCTGTTTATGTTTATTCTTTTATGGTTTTCACTTTTACCGCGGAGTATACAATAACCAAACACCTTCCATCGCATACCTGGCGTCCCTGGAGTCCCACCGTTTCACCCATCCTTCATACTCGCGGAGAGCCCTGAAACCTGGCTTGGGTAACTATTGCATATGTATCGAGAGATAAAGAGAGAGAAAAGCAAACGGAAAGGCCGAGAGGTTATCCAGGCTTACAGCCCGGATTACTACTCGACACTGGGAAAGGGGTGTGCAGGGGATGAACGAGAGGGCAGGCAAAAAAGAGGGGAAAGGAGCAGGGTCGCGCACACACTTTAGTCCCTTTGCGGGCGCTATAGTTTTTCGGCTAAGCCTGTTTCCTTCATAAAACGCAAAAGGGCTTTTGTTACTTTCTGCGAAGTCGATTGTAGGGGTCGGTGTCCTAGAATTGTCTCTACTGTGAACGGTTGGTTGTCCAATCGGTTGAGCTCGGCGGCCAAAACACGTCTTTCTGATGAATACTGCGGGCAACAATGTTAGATTGCCTCTTCAACCTCGCAGGCGTCGCACTGGGCCCTACTGGCCATCCCGGTGAGGAAGGAGTAGGCTAACCACAGTCTACAAAGTAAAGTAGACTGTGATCGAGACAGCCCACACGGAAGACGGCGCTGGAGTAGAGGGTCCTGGTTATGGAGGCGCGGATGCACGAAGTCCGGTGTATTCCACTAAGGTCCTGCGCGCGAACTGACTAAGCAGCCTAGCGGCATCAGTCCTTGAAAGCGGAAGCAAGATTGTCCTTTCACTGTCATGGCCTGCCCGGGCAGCTGCATCAGCCGAAACATTGCCAGTGATTCCACAGTGACTTGGCAGCCATTGAAATAAAAAAAATGGTCGCGTATCTGCTCCTTTCGTTGCAAATGTCGACAAAACACGATAGTCTTTGCCGACATTTGCCGAGCAAATGCCTTCCTTCGCTTTTCCGCTCAACTCTCATGCTGTTCCTCTTCCGTCGCGCTCCTCTCAAGGTAAAGTATCTAAAGTTTTGCTCAAGTCGATTTAAATTTACCGCGTTCCACTCCTCCAGGCCGGGTGTATCGATGCCAGCGCTGGAGTACGGCGGAGACGCGCGTGAATTGAGGCGCCCTACTTCAATGCTTATAGTACCGCGTTTCCCTAGTCCACGTGCGTTCCAAGCAGGAAGTGGAGCCTATGTAGTGGAACCTTTCGCCACTGTTGCCGCTTCATTTCTTAAAATGCCGCGAGAAGCTATAGTGGCGCGGGCGGCAGCAGGCGACGGCGGAGTGATTTTTTTTACTGCAGTTGATGTGGTATTTCATTTCGCAAAAATGAAGCGTCAAAGATTTGTTATAAAAGAGCACTGCAAATATTACTTGTGTATTATTTGGTTGTCTTATATTTGCGTAATGTCTTGTTCTTGTTCAACAATGTTGACAAGTATGAACATTACACCGGACTTAGACGGGCAGATTTAGCTGTGACTATATAAGACTATTGCGCAGGCCTCGTTTTACTTTGGCCGGGTGGCTGAATCGGGTCACAGACAGACAGCAGACATACAGACAGACCAAAAATTCTGGGTTTAAGTAGCCCAAGAAAGACTATCGTCTTTAAAATATTATGGCTCTTTATGACAGCCTGGTGAAATAATTCTCGAATTTCTGTCACCAGTTGGTGCAAAGGACCGTAGCGCAGGGCTGCTCGGAATTTTTGCAGGGCGCCTTTGGAGTCCGTAAAAATAGACCACTTTTTGGGAGAAGCTTCCATAATGTATTGAAGAGCTCTACGGTTGGATGCAAGTTCAGTAGCCGTCGAGCTCGTGACATGGGCGACACGGAATCGAATTTTGGTTGATTCTGATGGTATGACCACCACACCTGCCGAGCTCGAGACCGTTACAGAACCATCGGTGTATACATGCTTGCGGTCATTGTGTTGTTCATGCAGTAACTGCATAGAAAGCTGTCTGAGAGCCAGTGGTGGTAAGTCGGTCTTCTTCCCAATGCCCGGAACTCGCAGACGAATCTCGGGGGTTGTCAGGCACCACTACGGGGAGAATGGTCTGACCGCAGGCGTGTAACTTGATGGTACTTCAGCCCTGTGCGCTGCGACAATGGCTGCAAATGAAGAGGGTGGACAACTTTGAGGAAGCTGCGCAAGTTGGTGACATGGCAGCCTCGTGAGGAGCCTGATGTGAAGGCGTAGCGTCTCAGTGGTCACATAAGTTGCTATATAATGGTCTTGGGCAATGTGTATTGTTCCCACTGTTGACGCACATCGCGGCAAACCAAGAGAGGTGCGGGGAGCCTGCGCTTGGATGCTCTGGATCGCCCGAAGGCTAGTGGAGCATGTACCGGATATCGCTGGCAAGCTGTAGCGCAACACTCCCACGAAAAGCGCCTGGTACAGCTGCAGCATTCCTCTGACCGATGTGCCCCACGTCTTTCCAGCGAGAAATCTGAAAAGTGGGCGATGGCGGTGAGTTTCTTCTTCAAGAAAGACACATGTGCGCTCCATGACATGTCCCTTTCGATGACCACGCAAAGAAATTTGTGATTTCTGCAGTAAGGTATCGACTTTCCATTGATCGTGATGGGATATCGGGACATGTGTTTGCGGGTAAATGCAACCACCGCGCACTTGTCACTGGAAATGCTCAGTCCTTGTGTTCGGAGGTATGCTCTCGTTACATTGGTCGCTTTTTGAAGTCGTGCTCGCAGCTGAGGTCGATTGACACCGCGGCACTGGAGGCCTGTATTATGCACGTTGGCGTAAGCAGAGTGAAGCCATAGCGGCAGCTTCTTTGAGCCGGAGGCTGCAGCTTCGACTTTTTTTTTTTTGTTGGACTTGCGCCATATTAACATACAACCATCATCACCATCATCGACCCTATTTTCAACTTTGTTAATCCGTGCGCGAACGAATCCGTCCATGCTCATGAGATAAACGTGGGCCAAACAGCTGCTCAAAGCCGTTGCATCCCCATGACTGACGCGAAAATAGAAACATGGCCGTCAAACAAAATAATAAAAAAAAAACAGCTATGAAACGCGTTAACCGGAACTCCGGCGACGGGCGCTGTAACGAATCGACTGTGTGCGCCCGTGTTGACGCGGTGCGGGAGCTTGGATAGCGCACGACACGACCACACGCCGAGATGCTTTTCCACATAGCATGGATGCTCGAAGGGGAGGACTACGTGCTTCATGTGCCTCCGAAAGTACGTCTTGGCTGGCGTCACTAGATAAGGTGACCTTATCTAGTGACACTAGGCTTGGCCATAACCCCTTCGAACAGCCGTTGGAGGCGCTGGCGGACTCATCGCTATGCTATGCTACGAGGTTTTTCTGGGGGGAGTGATGGATGAAAAGGGCCCGAAACTTCCTGGCGTGGGGTGTCGACACCTTATCAGGCCCTGTTGGGGGAAGGGAATCTGCGCTGCAAGGGGCTCCTCCTTTCCCTCCCTCTCTCTGCGGTAACAGCATTCACCGGCCCTGCGGAGCGCATCGCGGCACTTGGGGCTTGTGTTTGTACTTTCTTAGTACCGTGCGCAATGCACTGAAAGCCTGAAAGACCGTTGATGGTTTCGGTTAAAAATACGCGTTCGCCTCCCGCGCCCTTCGGAAATTCGTCGACATGAGAGCGAGGCGTTACTCCGCTCGAGTCATGTAAGTGCGCCAGCAGGGTGCTGCTACTGTAATCGTCGCTGTTCATCTTGCCATGCAATAAAGCAGTTAAGTTTTGCCCTCAGCTGTGTGTCGTCAACACCAAGGCAGCTCTCCTGCTCGCCGCTCGTTCACCCCGCTACCACTACGTGATGGAGGTGACGAAACTCGGTGCGGGGACGCCTTCGCAAAGGTAACAGCGCCACCAAGAACAGTGCTTTCAAAAGCTTATATGCACCATAATTCGGGACTAAGTAGTCTCTGATTGTTGCCACACAATATCTAGTCGTCCGATAAGTGCCCATGCAAAGCGACCTCCAAAATAATGGCGCAGTTCACCCATAAAACTACTCCGGTGCTCGCCGGTGCGCCCCGGTCCCATGGAAGGCCACGGCGAGAAACACGTTCTTGAAGGCCAGCAATGGCGAGTGACATCACACCGTCCAACGTGGCTGCGCCCTGCCCGTCGCTCTGTAAACGGTCTATAGCAACGAGGACGCCGCCTCCTCTTCATTCAAGGCGATAACAAGTAAGCACCACATCGGGTTTCATATTCCTTAATAGTGGGCGAATATGCTACTCTGTTCCAATGTTCCCTTTCTCCAAACCAGGAGTAGCAAGAAAAGTACAAGTACACAAGTCATTTCTGTACAAAAATATCGAAACAAAAAATACAGGGCAGCAGGTAAAAAAAAAAAAAACAGCATGGATTTCGAAACCCAAGGAATTAGCACGGTGCCAAATAGGAAAAGAAAACAAATACATGAGGAGAGAAAAACGAATGTTACGCAAGGCGCAGGACAACAGGGCATTCAGCAACAGCAATTACGTAACCCCGGGACAGTGTCATTTCGCCTCAAATATATTTCCCAGTTATCTACAGATGAAATTTCGGCGGCGAGTAACACATTTGATTCTGCAGTAGTTCGAGGGAGAGAGAGTAAACGTGTTTATGGCGAAAACATGCCTGAACATGCTCCTTAGATTGAAAACAAAATCATCCCTTGGTCCCGATGGTATACCTAACGCCTTCCTTCGGCGTTATGCAGAAACCTTCGCTAGTTTTCTCGTTCCTATATTCCAGGCTTCACTTAGATCAGCTACTTTGCCTCCTGACTTCAATATAGCCCGTGTTGTTGCCGTTCATAAAAAGGGTGATCCTCTTATCATTCCGAACTATCGGCCTATTTCAATAGTCTCTTCAGCCTATAAACTTCTTGAACATATTGTAGCAACTTGCATCTCTGATTTCCTGTACCAGCACAAAATATTGACCCCTTTCCAACACGGATTCCGAAAATGCCTGTCTACAGTCACTCAACTATCCACAGTAATCCACTCTATTGCTTCCACTCAAGATAAGCGCGGCCAGGTTGACGTCATTTTTCTTGATTTCAGTAAGGCCTTCGACTGCGTTCCACATGACAAACTAATTCATAAGCCACGTATAATAGGGATTCCTCCTTTCCTTGTGGCATGGGTTTCTTCCTATCTCATTAACCGTAAGCAGTATGTGAGCTTTAATGACCACTTTTCCGATGTCCTCCCAGTTTCATCTGGTGTTCCACAGGGTAGCGTACTTGGGCCCCTACTTTTTCTTATCTATTGTAATGATATTGTTGATGTTGTTGCTGAGCCTGTACAAATACGTCTTTTCGCCGATGATTGCATTCTGTTTAATAACATCCACTCTTTAGATGACCAGACAGCCCTAAATTCTTCTCTTAACAGTATTATTTCGTGGTGCACGCAATGGGGTATGAGAATTAATTACGAGAAATCAGTTTATCTTAGAATTACCAATAAAACCCATCCCCTCAAGTTCTCCTACATAATTTCCAACAATCCCTTAGCTGAGGTTAATGAATACAAGTATCTCGGTGCTACAATTGCTAACAACTTAAGCTGGAATACTCATATAAGGAACATTTGCGCTTCAGCGTTCCGTAAGTTATGTCAACTGAGGCATAAACTTAAAGATGCTCCCTCTCATGTTAAATACCTGGCCTACACAACCCTCATAAGACCTAAATTAGAATATGCTTGCACAGTTTGGGATCCGCACACCAAAGTTAACATTAGCAATCTCGAGAAAATCCAAAGAAGAGCTCTACGTTTCATCTATTCCAAATATAGCCGCCTTGATTCCGTATCTGAACTAATGAACACAAATAACATCCAAACTCTTCAACTAAGGCGCACATTTCTTCGCTTGAAGTTTCTGCACCAACTGGTTAATAAAAAGCTGGAATTAGATAGTAGTTTGTATGTGAATCCACTCTCAACCAGATCCCGTCACGCCCATGACAAATCTCTAACCCCATTTTTTGCTAGGACTAACATTTTCAAATTCACATTTTTTCCCCGAACTATTGAAGAATGGAATTCGTTACCCGTTTCTGCACTTTCTACTGTTGAATCCCTCGAAGCTTATTTTAGCCCAAATGCCACTGTGCTGAGCTGATGCGTCAACCTTGTAAATGCATTTTTTTTTATCTTTATACCTTGTATTGTTCCTTACAATTGTGACTCAAGTATTCTTGTATTTTGTACGTTTCTTGCCCACTCCTGCTTGGGCTGTCAAGCCTGCAGTATTGAATAAATAAATAAATAAAAATAAAAAGCCATGGGGAGGAGTCCTCACAGGAAATCTTGAAAACGTTCGTCCTGTCAAAAAATGGGGAGTATGAATTGGTCATGGGTGAGACGGCTTGTTCTCGTCAAAAGGCATGGATAGGCATGGTCTAGGGATAGGCATGGTCTAACCAGAGCTTATCGTTGAACCATTGCTGCGGAAACTTCAAGCGAAGGAATTTCGGCCTTTATTCGAGTTGCAGCAGATGGGCGGAACGCGACCTGATAGGGTTTGGCTGGTAGAGGCTTAGCCTATACACTGCGGTCTTACCTATAGATAAATCTAGGGTAGAGAAACAAGTTCACTTGTTAATAATGAGATTCTGACACGCGCTTCCAATGAACTTCCGCGACAGGCTACAAACGAACATGGCACAAACGTGAACCGCAAGCAACACACCGCTCGTGTCAATAGGCCACAAACGGGTTCTCCAAAGCCGGTACGAGTCGAACCCTGTTCAAAATACTGACTCCCATAAATTTCCCGCCATTAGATCGGGGCTTGCCTGTGAGTTCTTTGGAAATCCCTCGTCCTCATTAGCACACCTCCTGTTTATTGCCCTTGATGGTTGCTTTGTAATCCGAGCATAATATTGGGCTGTTAGGTCTTACTTTCGGATGTTTTTCTTTTTGAAAAGTTCAGATTCTATAATTTGAAACATTGTACCATTGGTACCACGGTATCAGTCGTCTTTTGGGGGGGCATCCCATTCTTTTCAACTTTCGCCTCCATTAAAGCCGCCTTTTTGTTTATCGTACTGGCTTCCAGTCTATAAACCAACTCTGAAGTTCTTAATTAACTTATTCTGCCTCGAGCTCTTCTTCTGTCGCAATCGACGCAGAACATTTGTAGGTTCTAGTTTAGTTCTCGTTCTCGTTCTCGTTCTCGTTCTCATTCGTTCGTTCGTTCGTTCGTTTTGCGTCCGAGACCAATGGCTTTACACTGGGGCGTACGTGCAGGTCCACGCGAAGCAATACAACAACAAAAAATGGAAATCCGGCAACAACAGCAGTACAAGCTTAAACGACGGCTGATACTACAGTGTAAAGTAATGATGTGCGGAAATGTGGCGCGATCTTTAATTTTGGCAATTTCGGTTGCACTCCTTCAGTGCACGCGGCATATATAAATTGAAGTAAGTTGTGGTTGAAAACATGTGAAGAAATTACAGTAATAGGTTCTGTGAAACAAGGAGATTCAATTGTATTTACATTGAATAGCGAGATGATGCAACTGCGAGGAACTTTTCAATGATTTTACACTCGCTGTTTGACGATAAACAAATAAAGCAGCATTGTTTGCACAGGTTCTAGTAAGTGACTGTCAGTGGCAAAGAGTGTATCCCACGTGGTAGCTCCGTCTTCGAGTCAGGACCCACAAATATTTTGCCTACAACTGTTTTCAGTGAAACCAATGGCGAAAGAAAATCGGCTGATGAGTTGAATTCAATTTATTCTCCAGGAAAAACAATATCAAAAAGAAATGAAAGAAAAAAACTACAAAAAATGAAAGGGAAGTGGGAGAAGGGCCATAGTAGGAATGACCGGAATTACCTGGTAATTCTGGCATCTTTAGCAATTCAAGTGACCTGTCGCAGGAAGATGAGTATGAATAAATTTACAAATGTCTCCCCTTTTACACAGCCCAGGTTGTCACTTAATGAAATCCTTCAAAAGCAACCCCTTAGCCGCCTACCAGCAGGAACAATCCAAAAAAAAAAAAAAAAAGATCAGGGAAGCTTGGATTCCCGCGCAAATCTTGAATAGCGAAGCTGTTGTGGGTGACCATTGATGGATACAAAGTTGAGTTTTATTATCGCTGTGGTGTCGGGGTTGACTTCGACGGCATGGCGTTTCAATGACGTTATGTTGAGAAATGCCAGAACGAGCCCGTCGTTTCGGTTGACATTTCCGTACACGAGTCTCCAAGCGTGACTTAGCGTCGCTAGCGGATGCTTTGCACGTCGAGCCTCTGGAAACACGGCCTCTTCCTCGGCCGTGCGAACTAGGGCCGCGGCCGGGCCATGTGGAGTCAATTTATCACCTACAGCAGCCTCGACATCGGCTCTTCTACGAACGAACGAACGAGGGGCGTACGCTATGACGTGTCTTTCTCGTTCCGAGCAAGTGTTGCCACGATACGGAGAACGCTGGAGTTTTCTTGTGGCCAATAGTGGCCTATCTCCCTTAACGGGTATGCTTGGCTTGACGAACATTCGCTCGAAACAAGCGGCAACAAACGCTGGAGTTTTTTTTTTTTTCGTTTTTTTTTGTTTTTCAATATTGGCCAATCTCCTCTAAGTGGGTATGCTTAGCTTGACGAATCTGTGCTCGAAGCACGCGTGCACGAGCATTCGAGGCATTTTCTTGGTATTTTTACCTGCGGACACCAAACACAAACGATTTGCTCAAGAGCTTCGCTGTTAAAACACGGTCGTCTCATTCCGGTATCTGGCACCATACACACAATCCATTGGCGGAAATTCCTAATCTGAAGAGATGCAAACAGAGCCTCAGAATCCGACAGCGGAGCTTCGTGAAGGTTACCTTGAGTTGCCGCGAAGCACAGAGACGAGTAACGAATATTCCGAACTTAAAACGCATGACCGAACTTTCCGAACTTATTCCGAAGTTCCGAAGTTATTACGAACTTACAAACCGAATCTACAAAGCATGACCTTTTCGCGAGACCAGAGCGCATCCTGGCGAGTAGAATCTCGAGGCCAAAATCTCTCCAGCCTTGACGATACAGAAGGTGACAGCTTTGGGGTCTCGAACCGAAATGGAGCGCTAATATAGCGGTATCAGCCGGTCTACTCGCCATAATTACTACCCCTGAGGCCCGTATGCTCCGGATCCCATGCCAAACGTACTTTTTACACCTGTCCAGGTCCAGATATGTGTAATCGGGGTGCACGGTACAGTGGAAAGTCTGACTGCCGAAATAACCGACATGCAATTGGGCAAGTGAAGATTTGAGTTGCATGATCTTATGCTTTACACAAAGCGAGAGCTATTACTCTAAATTCTTCCGTAAAAATTGGTTGGTACTCCGCAACCCATTATAAAAAAAAAAAACCTCCAATTTGAAGAATCAGAAAAAAGTCTTACCTTAGCTTTCCCGGTACATGCACATTCATCCGATAGCTGGGACTTTCCGTCCGGGCGAATGCGATTGCCAAGAATGTTCGGTCCGTGCCCTCACAGGTTATATTTTGATAGCCAGTTTAAGGTGCCCTTCCTGTGCCTTTTGCGGGCCCCCAGCATGTCCGTTAATTAAAATCCCCGCTTGCGCTGACGTGCACGTGTTTTCCTTCCGTGCATGCAAACGCCCTCGGTTTCCTAAAAGCGTGAGAGAGCGGCGGACGAGTGCATCGCACTGCGCTGTTTGGCAAAGAATCTCCGTGGCCCCACCGCAAAAAAAATTCTCACCCCGGGATGAGCGAGCGACCTTTGCTCGAATGCTAGACTTCGGATGAGACGGAATACGAAAGGAGTTGGGAGCGCCAAGAGAGGGAGCTAAAAAGACGGCTTGCTGCCTCACGGGGATCCCCTGTCGCAAGGCTCAGAGCGTTGACAGCACTCCAGGAGCCATGTTCTTTCCCTGAACAACGAGCGCCCTTTTGCGGCATCGAGAGCAACCCATTTTCCCCCTTTCTTGTGTTCGTTTGTTCAAGCTTTCTGAATTCGTCCATTTCCACATCCCTCGGCGCTACAGTAAACTTTTGAATCTGACCTCAGACCCGCACTGGGAGTGTCTTGGTTCATTCAGATTAGATGAAAAACACCAGTTACGTTGTTTTAATCTTTTTTAAAGACACACAAACAAAATAGTCCATTTTTTTGCACGGTCGTCCCTGTCTGTGCTTTAAAAACAGAACTGAGATGCGAATGCTTTTAACAGCACAGCTGTTTAAGCTCTTGGTGAACAGAAAAAAATGCCAAGAAATGCCCAGCGCAAGTGAGCGTGCGTCGCGGGAGAGCGCCCGGCGGACGTACCCACGTGGGGGATTGGCCACGAATCGGGCGTAATGAGGGCAAGTGCACCCGCTACACAAACGGTAAATTAGAAACTTCAGCATTTGAGTGAACAAAGAGCTAATAAAATTCCGAAGTAGAGGTTGGAACAAAAAAAATCACGTTTGCGTCGCCCAAGAATCGGGCGTAAGGAGGGCACCCGCTACAAAAGGAGCACCCACTACAAAAAGTGTAACTTAGAAACTTAAGCATCTGAATGAAGAAAGGGCACATACGGTAAAGCCTGATTATAACGAAGTTGACAAAAGTTAGCAATTTTTTGTTACCCGCGGGTTTTTGTTACAGGCAGGTTTGAAGTTAAGCCTTGCGTGAATGAAGCAGAAACAAAGCCAGAATGCTAGACATCAGTGAACGTGAGCTTACCCTTAAAAGTTTTATTTCACAGTGAAGAACTGGGTGATTCGCGCCTGCTGCTATCGCACGAGCTTAGGCACTACGCTCCAAAGAACCAAAGGCCACTTGCCCCCCTTATGCACAAACGTAACTTATTTTTCGCTTTTGTCTTTCGACATGTTTTGTTCCAAACGTGTTTCAAAAACTAAACTTATGTTAAATGGGCCCCTTTCCGCGAACTTGATGCTCTTTACCGCACTCTTTACCGCTGGGATACTGTAACGGGCGGCGAAGGCATTTGAAATTACGAGCTTGTCTTTAAAACAGAAAACGTTTTATTTTCTGGCAGACAGAACTCATCACTGACGAACCGTCACCACAGATAGCAGTGAAGACGCGCGACCATATATATACGCCAACAGGCAGGCCTAGGCTGCACCTCAAAACTGAAGTCTCGAACCGACACGGCACTGACACGTGGAAACGCGCGGTAGTTTGTGGTGCGGGCGAAAAAAAATAGTGAAGTGTAGTCTTTTTTTTTTTTTGCGATAGTATGCCCTTTGGCATAGAGTCTTAGAGGTACAAGTTGGCACCCGTTTCCCGGAGGAAATCCAGAAGACAGCGGTGGTGGGGCCCCCACAGCCATCGTTGGAGATCAGGGGGTCTCCCAGGATGCAGGCCTGTGCCGCGAAGGTGTCTGGATCTCGCTGCACTCAGGGAAGGGCACGTCCATAGCAGGTGGTTGGTGTCGGCGTCTTCGGCAGGAACCGTACAAAAGGGGCAGGTGTTGGTAAACGGGGCATGGTATCGTGGTGGCCACGCCCGGGTTACCGCAGGAGATAGGGCCACCCCAACTCGAAGTCTACGCAGTAGGACCTCCTCCCAGCGAGCAAGCCCACTGGGAAGGTCTGTTCCACGCGGTGGGATGAGAGCGCGTGTGGCGCGACGCAGATCTTCCTTCAGTTGGACAAATTGCTCATGTGGGTCCGTTGTCAGCAAGGGCAGCGGTCGTGGAACCGAGGAGAGGTGACAACAGGAAGTATCCGCCGCAATATGCGCGGTGATAGTATTACGCCGGATCCACGACAGTCGGAGAGGGCAGGGGTACGTGTCAAGCAGTTTATGAATCTCTCTTGAAACGGACGAGTTGGAGGCTACACGGCGCAAGTCCCGTATGGCCGCCGTTGAGTCCGTGTACATTTGTACAGTAAAACTTCCAGGGGCTTGAAGTGCTGGTAGTAGCGCTTGCAGTCCGTCCCGGATGGCTGTAAGCTCCGCCAGCATAGAAGGCCAGGTGCGAAGTGATTCATAAGCGCAGTTTTGGTTCGCTTCTGAATGAGAGGGACATTGGATCGCCGTAGTTAAAACGCCGTCTTGGGCCCCAGCGTCCACAAATGCCTCCATAACTTGGGGCTGGTTCACAGCCGCTCGTAATGGTGCGTCCGCGGTCTGCGCGCCTGCGTTCCCGGTCGACCGACTGTAGAGTCTAGTTAGCGGCCTGTTGTCGGTCACTTGATGGTATAGCCAGGGCGGTCTAGTTACAGGGGGCGCTGGAAAGGCGGGTAGAGGACGGCCCATGTAGATCGCCAACGCCGCTGCCTCCGCAACAAAATTAAGTTTGTGCTGGCGGGCGGAGCGGCGCTGATGTACAAGCTCATCCAGGGTGTTCAGTTGAGCTTCTGCCTGAAGAGATGGTATGGGCGTTATTTGAGGGAGGCAGGTGATTGTCCGCATTGCAGCTCTATTAATTGATTCAAGTCGGGCCCACTCCGCTTGGGTCATATGCTGGAATTGAGCCTGATAGATAAGTCGAGGCTGAAGTACTGACCGCACCAAGAGTCGGGCTATTTTGAAACAGGAGCCCCCAGCCTTTTGTGACATGCGTCGGATAAGGTGTAGCATTTGACCTGCTTGTTGGCGGGCAGATCGAAGCCACAAGGCAGCTGACCCTGACGACGAAATTTCCAATTCCAGCACGCGAAGAGAGGTAGCAGTGCGCACAGGCTGGCCGGATAGATGTAGCGCGATCGGGGATATCTCCAATCTACGACGGCCCCAAGCATTGGCCACAAACAGAAGGGCTGTCTTCTCGACTGAAAGCGAGAGACCAGCGTATTGCCACATGGTGACGCACTAAACAAGCAGAACGTGCTATGTTAGCCATGGGATGGCGTTAGCCGCTCTGTTCACCATCATCACGGTGACATTTGTATTTACTCTAGACGTTTTTGCAGCTGCCGAATATGCGAGCAGAAGAGGTTTCGCCGTGGTTGTCATCGATGCGGGGGGGGGGGGGGGGGGGGGTCACCAGAGCAGCGGTCAGCACGACGAGCAGTACACCCGAAGAGGCCTAAGAGGTGGCCATCGCACTGGCCATCAAAGACCCGGGCTGCCGCACTGTCCTCAGCGACTCGCCGCAGGCAATCAGGAACTTTGCCCGAGGCAGGGTATCTGCTGCTGTGACGACGATTTTAAACGAGATACCGAGACACCTGGAAAGGGCGAGGATCAAGTGGTTTCCGGCACATGCAAGGGAAGTGTCCGTCAGCAACGCAAACTGTAACAAAACCGCACACGCCTGCGCGCGCGAACTAACGGACAGCGCCGGGTCGAGCGGTGATCACTTGTGGTTCAGCACAAGAGACCGAATGACCAGCTTTAAAGAGATCACCAAGGCCCATCGGCTCACCAGACGCGCGCTCCCGCTTCCCTGTAAAGGGCTGAGCAGGGAGCAGGCAGTCATATATATATAGGCAGCTCCAAACAAGAACGGTCATGAGCCCGGCACATCATGCACAAAATTTCCCCGGAGGCACACCCCGACGGTACGTGCAGGGTGTGTCACAACGCCCCCGCGACTCATGTGCACAACGTCTGGGACTGTCTCAACTTCCCGGAAGATTCTAAATCAGGAAGACTTCCGCCCGCCTTTGAAGAGGCGAAGCGATCTCACAACCAAGACTTCCAACTCGAGGCCGTCCAGCGGGTCATCGTGGCGTTGGCCAGGCAGGAGTCTCCGCAGCCCGGGCCTCTAACCCTGGTGGCGACAGCGAGAACGACACTGGCCAAGTCTGAAGTCTTAACTTTGACTTCAACTGCAGGCACAATAAATGTTTTTCCAATCCAATTGCAGCGGCTTGCTCCTTAAAGTGGTGCTAGTATTCGGTAAATTAGTGCATTTCTATTGGCGATTTTTCTAGTAAAAGTGCAAGAAACAATGGCTGATCAGCTTAGCGAGTTTGCCACATCAAGGTTAACCGCTGCAACGAATTTGTTACAATGAGGTCGCAAGCACATGGGCTTCAATGCAGGTGGCAATGGGGAATTAAAAAACTTCGTTGAAGGGGCCATGAAGACAAAACAAGTTTGGTTCATTCAAAAGATTGCCTCGTTAGAATCAAACTGACACCACTTACAACGTAAACTTCGCTTGAATAACTGATATAATTACGAAAAAAGGGAATGGCCATGCGACCCACTAGCTCATTTCCCGCAACAGAACCCGTGATGTCATACCAGCCAGTTCTGCGATTGGCGGGAGCCGGCCAAAGAAAACGCAAATTAGGCAGAGCTTATAGGCTTGCCGAACGAGCTATTTGCGCTTAAATTTAGGGAACATGTTTTTAAGCAGTAAGAATGGTGGGACAAACAGTGAAAGTTACGAAAGCACACGTAAACATAGAAGTACTTATGCGTGCTGCTGTTGGTACTGCGCGCACTATGCTTGGTTTAGCTGCACAGCCCTGCGGGACTTTGGGGTTGTCTCAGACGACACTGGCCGATTGACGCAAGCAACGGTGTCTTACTTGACCATATTTGTCGAGCGAGAACTATGTTTCACGAAAAGATTTGCTCCTAGAACAAAAACAAGCCAGGTTTAAATACGGAACAAAACGAAGCGCCCAGAACAAAAACAAACCAAAGGCAGAAAACGGCTTGCAGCGGTATGGTGGCGCAATCTAGGTTCACGAATGGTAAACAAGGCTTCGGAATCGTCTGCACAGCGGTCGGTTCCTGTGATATCATTGCGGACCACGAAAACACACGATTTAGCGAGAAAATCAAAGTTTTAGATGCAGAACATCTCATTGACTCGCCTTGTCCCTCCGGCGTCGTCGGCGTTGTCCGCCCCTCCCCCATTCTCCTCGCCGCGCCAGCTGCGCTCTCCGCCGCCCGCTCACCCCCTCTCCTCTCCGATAGCGAACACTCTCTCGCGAGGGGCATTGGATTGGATTCGATTGGATTGGCTTCGATTGGCTTGGCTTGGCTTGGCTTGGCTTGGATTGGATTGGATTGGATTTGGATTGGATTTGGATTGGATTTGGATTGGATTGGATTAAACTGGATTGTGTTGGATTGTGTAGCGTTATAGCCGCGGCACCTTGCGTCATAGCCGCGGCAGACGCGCTGGGGCCGGCGCATGTGCAGTACTCTCTCTTCCGCGGTTTCCTCTCCTTCGGGCGCACTGCGCATATAACCGGTGTGCCGTCCTCCGGCGAAGCAACATCCACGCTTGGCTCAAACACCTAGAGTCCACGCCGCTGTACAAGTACGCCAACGTCGTCATCGACTGGGACCGGCTTACGCAGTCCCCTCAACGTTATGCGCGCTATAAAACGCGATCCCTTCGCCGCTCCGCCTATGCGTCGCATCTACAGAGGGGTTCCCGCGAGGGGAGGTGGGAGTTTTTAACCAAAATTGATTAATTTCTCATTGAATAAAGCATAGTCTGTATCCGGACAAGCGCTGGGGGCACTATAAAACACGAAATCTTTTGAATAAAACAAACTCGTATTTTGTCTTCCAAGCCCCTTTACGTCCAGTAATTCGTTACATAGAGGTTCGTTACATCCAGGTGTAACTGTAATCACAGGCGACTGGGCAAACACCGTCGCCGACAAAACGACTGTCGTCTGCTCCTGATGTCACTCTCACCGAGTTGCTAGGGGCATAGAGTTTCATACTAATATATACTAGGGGGAAATGTGTCGCTGCAGTCACGGGCCACCGTTTGCGGCGCCATTGCTGCTAGCGTCTTTCCTCGCGTACTTGGCTTAGGTAGCCAAGTTGCTTGGCTTAGGTACTTGGCTTAGGTAGCTTGGCTTAGGTAGC
Source organism: Haemaphysalis longicornis (assembly GCF_048455015.1). Lineage (NCBI taxonomy): Eukaryota > Metazoa > Arthropoda > Arachnida > Ixodida > Ixodidae > Haemaphysalis > Haemaphysalis longicornis. The sequence goes on along the minus strand of NW_027526361.1, from coordinate 9,390,703 downwards.
TTGGCTTAGGTACTTGGCTTAGGTAGCCATATATGGCTTTTTTCGTCTCGAAGCCAAAATCAACAAGAAATTCGATAATAACGTGCGCTGCATATTTGGACGGGGAACACGGACAGTGAAAATGACAAAACCATACGATGGAGCGTATCGAATTCACGACTGTACCAACTAGCCCCTAAACATGCCTTTATCAACAAGAAACGGTAACATTTTTTTCTTGTTGATCGTGCATGAAGCTTCTACGTAACTATTGACAAATTAATCTTTCTGAAGGTTTAATTTTATAATAATAAAACAGATTTGATGAACCTTCTACAGTAATATTGTTGCTTTTTTCAGCCTGTTCATGAGCCATGCCAAGGACAAGTGGAACGTGCCTGCCCGGTACATGACGGAACGCTCGCCAAAGCGCAGCTCCCGTAGACAGTGGCGCCATATTTCCCTCTAGTACATAATATTAGTATGAAACTCTATGGCTAGGGGCAATCACCTGCACTCGTAAAACTCAGCTACCGCGTGGAGGCCGCAAAAATTTCTCCGACTCTGTGCCGCGGACGTGGGGTATGGGGCAATCAAAGAAAATCCAGACGCCCGAAGAGGCGGCATATCAGGAAGCGCGCCGCGCTGCCAGGCGAGTATGCAATCGCCCAGAAGAACGACAAGTAGTAGCGCAGGTCTTCAACGGCGGGGCAGCGCTCGACGAAGACTTAGCAGCGGCGAACGATGATGTGAAGACTGCACTGTACAAATAGAGCACTTGTATACTTTACTTTGCCTTCGATTTGGTCTTCTGATAACGAGCACCATGTATATAACGACCGCCATATATACACAGGGTAAATGATTATCAGTGACTTGTGGCGCTCGTCGAGTTTAGCTGAATGAGACGAGCACAGCTCTACTTGGAGATCATGCTTGCACTTTTGTGCAAGCTAGCTTGGGTTTTTTTTTTTTTTTTGCGCATGGAGCTAAATAAACAACACCCTAAATGTAAGTGACGAGTGACTTAGAAACAAACGCGGCCTACGGCCACAGTTTAAGCAGTTATGCTTAGATAACTTGAACTTTTCTTACCCGAACTTCCCCTCGCTGCTTCGAGCACAACGGAGCGTAGTATCTTGTAGAAGCATCTTCGATGTATAACACATGTACTATCAAATTTCGGTGATGATAGGATAAAAATATGTCATCTCTTACAGTCTATCTCTTCAATTGACGATCCATTTAATACAGTTACGCCCGGCAATGTGACTAGGACGCCTTGCGCAACTTGGTTCACACTGTGGGGACGTTTGTTGCCCAAGAAACTAAGGAAGAGCTGTGTAGACAACATGACTTCATTGACCAATGTAGAACTATTTTACATTTTTATTAGATATTCTTGAATCTCTGAATTAGTGTATTTTAGTTAATCGTTTTCAAGGCAGACCGATTCATTACAAATTTTAAATAATCACCTCACTTAAAGCAAATCTTCTTATCGGGTTGGTTGATAGAACATCTCCGAAATATCACGACCAACCCTATGAAACAACTTAAGACAACGGATAATAACCTGGCTTGTTGGGTGTTCGGCAGTTTCCCAGGGAGCAGCGGGTGGTTGTAATGCTTTGGCCTGAATCTCGTGGCTTGGTGTGTTTCCCCGTATTCAAGGGATCCCGGTGCCTTTTGATCAGCACCATATCACCACTTACCAACTGCTACAAGTCTCCAAGGAAAGATGACTACAAAAAAACGATATTATAAATTCTTTGCATGTTTTTTTAAGGACGAGCCAATCAGCATGCAAAGCTGCCAAGCACGCCGGCTCCGGAGCTAGGGGCTCTAAGCGGATGAAAAGAAGCAGCTTCCCGCGTAGTGTTCGAAGCTTAAAAATGACAAGGCATGACCTTTCAGATTTTTTTATACCAAAACTGTTTACAGCACGGCAAATTAGAAAAGTGAACAATCATGCTCAAGTATACTAAGACACACAAGACAGAATACAGCTCAGTATTTAAAGGAGCCATGCAGAGAAAATGCAACTTCGCTTAATTTGAAAGAACTAGGATTCAGTATCTCACTCAGCTCCATTAGACCCACAAAAGATGTTTTTTAACGAAAAAAAGCAAGAAGTAAATAAAAACTTTCAAATTTTGCGCCACAGTGACGTGTTATGAGCAAGAATGACGTCATGCGGGCCAACAATAAAACATAATTTTCAGTGCGTTAACTGCACGTTAGCATTCAAGTGATGCAGTCAAATGGAACTAGAGGCCCCATTACAGACGTCCAGTCATGTGTCGTCGCGACAGGTCAGTTAGGCAGCCGCCAATCGCACAAACAAGGTTCCATGACGTCATAGAAAAGTTGCGGGAAATTGGCTAGGGGGTCGCGACTGCTTCAAACGTTTTTTTAATATCTCCGTTATTTGTTCGAAGACTGCGATGACATTGGTATCATTGTTATCGGGACTAAATAGTTTTTCTAGTAAACCAAACTTGTATTTTGTCTTCGTGGCACCTTTAACGCTATGGCATCTATTTGCCATTCCAAGGCACAGATTTTCAGGGTATGATGCTTTGTGCTGGCAGGATGTTATTATCTGGGCTTCCACTGTTTCTGATTTGCGTGCGTCAGATAAAGCTTACATCGGAGATTGAAAGTAGCCCCACCCCATTTTCACTCCGCCACCGAAGTTCCTTTTCAGTATCACCAGTGCTGAAGCAAGGCATTTTTTTCTTGAAGGGGTGGAGTGTGAGGACATTTACGGTGTAATATCTTAGTGGTAGATGATTGCGCACCTTCTGGTGCCCCTGGCGAGCATGAAATAAAAACAGTCATTGTCTCTACTACCGCAGCCTTCGTAGACAAGGAGAGAAACAGAAGCATTGCGCGACGGCCAAACAAAATACGGTGTATAAGGCGGCGAAGCTATAGCGACTGGGCTACACCGAAGCGTGCCGTAGTGAATGACTCCGGATAAATTTTGGCCATCTGTCTATCTTTAGTGAAGGTCCGAGGTGCGAAGACGATTCTGAACGAGCCAGCCTCACAAAGTGACGTTTTACCAGGGATTCAGAGAAAACCTAATGGCATTGTGGTTCGCAAGCAAAACACTTCAACCGTAACTCACCTTGTCCCCCTGGAAGGTATCAAAAAGTTTAATGTAGTGGGTTGCATTCAGGCAACTTCTGTATCGATAAAAAACAACCGGAACGGGAAGCGGCGCAACGCGTAGGAGACAGGTCGAAACCATTCCAACAAAGCAAGGCGTCTCAAGGGGCAAGATTACAAAGCCATTCGATAATGTGGTGCAGAATCAAGGCTTCTTGGGCGTTCGACCTGACTTTCACGCTTTCGCACTCACAACCCATAGGAAAGGTTTAGGTGTCCTCGGACTTTTATAGCGTCGCATACGTTGCCGAAGTTGGGTCTAAAGTTATTCAGCGTACATTTCATGTACATTTTGAACACAAGAATATGCACTTCACTTCAGCTTGAATATTTCGGCGGAAAATGCATGTTATATTTCTTCTTGGCCGACGATTGCCAAAGCACCCACCTGGCAAGCTACGAAATACGAATTATTCCGTGAAATACGAAATCGACAACGCTACTAACGAATCAAAGCGTTACTTGGCGAGAAGGGAGGCGGCGGAGGCACCGCAACACTGTCGCCTTTCAACGTCATTTGCTGAGATGCAAGAACATACGGAACCAATTTGTTCACCCGTCTCCTTAGTTTAGTCTGGCGTGAGGCCGAAATAAATATTCTCAGCTGAAAGCTTTGAGATATTCTAACCACTTGCGAGCTACCAAAGTTTTATCTTTGCACGCGGACTGTAACGCCTTGATTATGTGTAGCAATATACGAACCGACAAAATTCTCAAACCTAAATCTTTGGGTTGAACGGGCCGCTTAAAGACTTTCTAGCAGGAAAGCACGTTTCCGAATGACCACAATGGCCTATAATTGGACGCTTGCGCCGTCCTCTGCTTCTTTTCTGCGAACTTTTTAGGGAACCCGAAAATTCCCCCAACGCATCCCTCCAAAAAAAAAAAAAAGAAGAAGAACTGGAGTAGCACCAAAATGAAAAGAGAGAATGATAGAATTACGAAAAAAAAATCTACGATAACCACAACCAAACATGCCCCTTAAAGTTGGGCTCGACGTGGTTATAGCCTTGTATTTTTTGTGTGCTATGACGTTAGTGGACTACACGGCCTCAGCTCCCTGGAAACGTAATCAAAGCAGGAAAAAAGAAATTTAGTTTGAAAGCCTGCACTTCCAACTCCCTCAACCTTCTGGCAGCAGCGCTTTTTTTTTCGGACATTCTCCAGCATCGCGCTCATAGTTGTCGCTGCCACGTCCCAAAAAACTTCCAAGTTGAGAGCTGAGCCGGCAGTTGCCCGGCGTCGAAGAATTAACGAAACAAGTGTAAAAAAAAATGTCTCCAGTAGCCCGCACCAACAGGACGGCCAGCAAAGGCAGAAAACACAACACACTCGGGGATCGCGATGAGCCGGACAGCATCGTTGGACGGCCGTTCATTATTGCTGCCGCCGGCGCTGTGCGCAGAATTGTGTTTCAAACCTCGAATGGAGGGAAAGCTGGAGGGGGGTTGGGGTATACGAGAGAGATTGGGGCCAAAGGAAGCGCTGACTCAGAGCGAAGAGCGGCAAACAGTATAAGAAACAGAAGGTATAGGTAAACAAGCTGGGCTCCCTCTATCCAATACCCTGTGCGGCGGCTGATGGAAAACTTGGAAGTTGACCCATGCGGCATGGGCGGGTTGTACTGCGCTAAGTGAACGCGTATAGTGCTACCGTAATTGTTCGCCCGATGTCTCCCCTCATCCCGCTCAATCGTTCTTTGTGTACGGCGGGCCAAGAAAGCCTTGCGGCTTGTTCCTAGAAGCCTACAGGTACCGCACTCTACTGGTCCCCGAGAAACCGATTTTGATCAGTAAACTTGGCCCTTTCCCCCGCCTCCCCGATATTTCTAAAATGGGATGAGCACGAAGCTCCGCGTGCCTGCCTTTGTTACATTGGTATCGCGAAGCTGTTTTGGGTTTTGTTGTTCTTGGCGTGGTGCGTTTGTTGGCTTTCAGAGCAGCAATGCTCATACCTTTATTGACCCGTACGTACTGCTTTTATATTTGTCGACTGTGTACACTTAAAAAGTAATATTGGACATCAGTTAGTAGAAACACTACAAATAAATGAAGAAATAAATTCACCTACTAGGAAACACGCAGGTTATTTCAAAACATATGATACTTGGTACTCGACAGCTGAAGTTTGTGCAGGTATTAATACTGTTTCCCTTCAACATAACGACACAGGAAGATATACGCGAAGCTGCATAGGGGCAATTCAAAATACTCAATGCATCTACGCTATAGCGTTGGTGGCCCGCATCAATTGCTTCGGAGCCCCTTCACAGTGACATCGTACCCGCATGGTGTCCCTTTTAACATTTCACAAAGAACAAGGTCCACCACTCAGTGGAACCAGTTTCTGTCGTGTACAGTGCTCAGCGATTGAAACGCGATACTCGGAGCGCGTGGCTGCCGGTGCTTGTTGCGCCACAGGTGAGCGCTTGTGAAAGCGAGCTGATGCATTGTGGTATACGGTGAGGGTGAGAATGTTCGTGACGCATGCTGACTGCATCCGGCAGACAGCCCTTCAGTGTGTGGTTCTTGGCGGCGTCATAGGGGTGCTACATGCCATGGCTTCAAAACGCTGCGCCTGCGTGCCGCGCCGCGCCGCGCGAAGCTGGGTGAGCTGGCACCGCGCGCGTTATATAAGAAGAATTTGAATGCGCATTTATCGCGATGTGTTATCGTGGCGCGCACGGCACGCAGGCGCAGCATTTTGAAGCCATGGCATGTAGCACGCCTACGCCACTGCCAAGAACCACACACTGAAGGGCTGTCTCCCGGATGCACTAAGCATGCGTCACGAACGCTCTCACCCTCATCGTATACCACAATGCGCCAGCTCGCTTTCACAAGCGCTCACCTGTGGCGCAACAGGCAACGGCAGCAACGCGCTCCGAGTATCGCGTTCCAATCGCTGAGCACTGTACGTATGGGAACGTTTTGTGGTAATCTAATAGTTAAGTTCCCCCCTCCTGCTCCCATTTTCATCCAGACACATTCTCCGTACGCACCACATCCACTGCCGCTTGAGCTTTCTTACTTCATTCCATTGCCCATTGAAGACGTATTACATAAAGGGTGCATAAAAAGTACATATAAGCACATTACGTAAAAGTATATATAAATATATATATATATATATATATATATATATAAACCCTCCGCTGTTGCTGTTACCGAGGTTTCTTACTTTGTATATATATATATATATATATATATATATATATATATATATGTGTGTGTGTGTGTGTGTGTTTGTGTTGGTGTGTGTGTGTGTGTGTGTGTAGGCTATGTCTCGTGCCACGCGCGTGGTACGACTGCGTACGAGACGCGCCCCCTCGCGGTGGCTCCTGCCCCGCAGAGGTGACGTTAAGCAAAACTAATCACGTGACTTCCTGTCTCTTTGCTGAAACGTTGGCAACAATCGTGGTTTCTACCTTGTTCGAAGTTTCCTTTTCTTGTGTTCTCTACCATCTTTAAGCTTATTGCTCCGTATATATATATATATATATATATATATATATATATATATATATATATATATTGTAACATAGTATTTTGGTCACATACTGCCGCTACTGTAGCATGAAGATCGGAAGGAAAAAGTCGAGACGTCGAAGAGGTTTTAAAGTTAACTTGTTTACTTTACAGATGACATTGGTGACATTTAGCACATATGAATTAGAATGAACACACTTGTTACATAGATTAGAAAGACAGTCAAAGATTCAGAGTACTTAGCGGGACATAGTTGGCGGGCGAATGGCTCCCGGCGGGAGGGCACGACGACGAGCGGCAGAGTGCGGCTCTCCTGGTGTTGCTCGCTCTCAATCGCCAGAGGGGCCGCGTTATATTTGCTTTGGGGGGACGCATTGGGGGAAAAAGCGCATCCTAGCGTGTGCGGACCGCGCGGAAAAAGGCTAAGGCACACCCGCAGCCAATCAGGAGGACGCTTCTTAGCTCCAATCAGACATGTCCCCGCCAAAGTGAAAAGACCAAAAACACAGACACAAGGTTTCGACTCGAAAACTCGCGCCTGGAGAATTACGGGCGTAGAGCAAGTAGTTAGACAAAACACACTAAAGTAAACAGGGGAAAAGGGAAGGTCGTCCGAAGAACACGGAGCCCGAAGGCGAGCAGCGCACACGCCACAGGGGGAATGGAACGCCGCGGCCGCGGTAACACAAGCCGAGGCGAGGGTTCGCTTCCCCCAAACACCGTCGTCTCCCGGTCGGCCGACGGGCCGACACACACACTCCGCCTGCGTTTCTTAGAAAAGCTGGGCCTCGGTGGCCGAAGAGGGATGCTAAAAAATTGAAAAAAGCCAACGGAACGGGGGCTTCGCGACAATATATATATATAACGAAGAATAAGATCCGGGATTTGGTTTCAAAAATACAAGAGAGGGTAGCCACACGTATGAAAACGATGAGTGAACTAACGTTTCGACCGGGGTCCGATCTTCGTCAGAGTAAAATATATATATATATATATATATATATATATATATATATATATATATATATATATATACAGAAAGATAGGTCAGCAGTCTACAACGCCAAAGGAGGCATAGGGGTGTGGTTATGCTCTTTTATTTTTCTCTACGGTTAATGAAGTAAACATTTTTTTTAATATACAGAAGAAAGAAAGAAAGAAAAACACACGCCCAGAGTGGGGACCGAACCCACGCCTTTCGATTACATGTCGAATGCCTTACCAATTCGGCTATCTGGGCGACTGTGTTCTCCTTCACTTTCTGGGCTATTTATATTTACTAGAAGTGTATCTGACGCTTGAGGGTGGTAGCCAGCGCCACTCTGACTACACGGGGAGAAGGGGACCTTCTTTTAAATGCAGAGCATTTCAGTAACTCACGATGTCACCCGCGTTGGCGTCCGTAGTCCGCACGCTCGTAGTCTGCACGCTAGTCCGCACGCTGCGCATGCGCGTCGAGTCGAGGCGATAGCGAACACCATGGAGGAAAGAAAAGGTTAGGAGAGGCCTTGACGTCACATTTGTGAAGCCGAGTCCCGCCATGACTTGAGCCCACGGAGCCCAGCACTCTATCCCATCATCCTTTGCTGTCTCCGGTTTGATTTGACTAGCATGGCGTCACCCTGCCCTCCCGCTTCGAAGCGAAAACAGCTTCGTCGGTAATTCCTCGGTGCGATGCCATCTTTTAAGCTGTTGATTTCGCCTTCAATTTGCCCATTCTAACCCTCACCCAAAGTTTCAATCGAAAAACGGCCTCCGTTTTTGAGATAGAAGGACGATTTTTCAGCTGTTAAGCCCGGCAAAGTAGCGTTTGTCTTCGCCATAGCAACCGGCTCGCGGGGTGGCGAACGCAGACGCCTCCGACGGCAGAGTTTTCAAACTGACCTAATCTAAAAACGTTTGTCGAAGCGACTGCGCTTGTTTGCAATCGTAGCGAGGCAGCCACATACCAAGCGCCTTAAAAATTTGTCCGTTCTACTTGCCCAAAAATGGCCGCCGCCGTTGTAAACAAGTAAGCAACACTGTCTATGGGCTCAAGAAAAATCACGTGACTTCCTCCACACTTTTCGCAATGCATTGGGGTGCTAGGGGCCTCTCCTGAGTATTCCTTCCTCCATGGCGAACACTCTCTCGCGAGGGGCATTGGATTGGATTCGAACACTCTCTCGCGAAAGGCATTGGTTGGATTCGATTGGATTGGCTTGGATTGGATTAGATTGGCTTGGCTTATCTTGGCTTGGATTAGATTGGATTTGGATTGGATTGGATTGGATTAAAGTGGATTGTGTTGGATTGTGTTTTGTCATAGCCGCGGCACGTTGCGTCATAGCCGCGGCAGACGCGCTGGGGCCGGCGCATGTGCAGTACTCTCTCTTCTGCGGTTTCCTCTCCTTCGGGCGCGCTGCGCATATAACCGGTGTGCCGTTCTCCGGCGAAGCAACATCCGCGTTTGGCTCAAACACCTAGAGTCCACGCCGCTTTACAAGTACGCCAACGTCGTCGACTGGGACCGGCTTACGCAGTCCCCTCAACGTATATAAGCGGCGGAGCGCGCGTTCGGAATTCAGTCAAGGGCGTCTTTGCTTGGCTTTCGCTTGACGTGACGCTTTGCTTGACTCGAGTAGATGCGACGCATTTACTCGAGTTCCCCCCGGGGGAAGATGCGGGCGGCTTTTTTCAACCCCCCCGGGCGTGACTCGAGCGTCTACAGCCTGTCATGAGCGCGTAACTGGCGGGAAGCCCTCTTATGCTACCTAGGCATCAAGGCTGCCAGAGCCGAGACCCTCGCTAGGCTTTCGCAGAATAATATAGTAAGGAAATGAGGGGCTCGTTGAGGAAAATACAGAAAGATAGGGCAGCAGTCTACAACGCCAAAGGAGGCATAGGGGTGTGGTTATGCTCTTTTCTTTTTCACTATGGTTAATGAAGTAAACATTTTTTTTAATATACAGAAGAAACAAAGAAAGAAAAACACGCGCCCAGAGTGGGGACCGAACCCACGCCTTTCGATTACATGTCGAATGCCTTACCAATTCGGCTATCTGGGCGACTGTGTTCTCCTTCACTTTCTGGGCTATTTATATTTACTAGAAGTGTATCTGACGCTTGGGGGTGGTAGCCAGCGCCACTCTGACTACACGGGGAGAAGGGGACTTTCTTTTTCAACCCGCGGGGCGTGACTCGAGCGTCTACAGCCTGTCATGAGCGGGTAACTGGCGGGAAGCCCTCTTATGCTACCTAGGCATCAAGGCTGCCAGAACCGAGACCACCCTCAAGCGTCAGATACACTTCTAGTAAATATAAATAGCCCAGAAAGTGAAGGAGAACACAGTCGCCAAGATAGCCGAATTGGTAAGGCATTCGACATGTAATCGGAAGGCGTGGGTTCGGTCCCCACTCTGGGCGCATGTTTTTCTTTCTTTCTTTTTTCTGTATATTAAAAAAAATGTTTACTTCATTAACCGTAGTGAAAAAGAAAAGAGCCTAACCCCACCCCTATGCCTCCTTTGGCGTTGTAGACTGCTGCCCTGTCTTTCTGTATATATATATATATATATATATATATATATATATATATATATATATATATATATATATATATATATATATATATATATATATATATATATATATATATATATATCAGGGTGTCGAATCGACCCGAAAACCGGAACTGAACCGGTATTTTTGCCGGAAGTTATTGAACCCGATCCGTTATTTTTTGAGCAGGCTGAACCCGAACCGGAACTGAACCGAAAAAAGAAATAACGGTTACCGGTTCATGCCGAAACGGTTCGACCATCTGTTGTTGATATTGCACAGTCAATGCAATTCAGGCCTTTTGTTATTTCACGTACCATCAACTTCGCTCCCGCTCGCGCACTTTCCCCTCCAGACAATTCAACACTATCACGCGCTCTATGTAACAACAGCGGAAATGAATGAGCACCGATGTAGCAATGGTCTGTTGCTGCTGGAAGCGCGAGCGTAGTGCAATCTGGCCAAACGAAGTGTCATTCTCGGCAGCTTGCAGGGTATATAAAACGACTTTGCCCTTCCCTAGCTGCGACTTTATTGGTGTAATCAGGCTACAGGGGTGCTCCACTGCGCAACCGCGAACGCCCATACCCGATATGTGCAAAATCTTTGCATTTCATAATTTGTTTAAAAAGTCCCACACCTGCAAATTGTTAATACTTGACAAGTGTGACCGCAGGAGCGGCTCAGTGAGAATCCGTTTGCTGCTGACCCCAAGTGGCCTCGATCTCCCTACCCCACGACCGTTTTTCTGAAGTACTAGATGGAAATTGAGAACGTCCGTGTATCGAGATTTTGATCCACGTTTAATATCACCAGCTGGTTAAAATACGTCTGCTGGCCTGCAACATAAGCTGCGCCTCGGAGCAGAGATATAGCACAGGGCATCAAATGCGCCAGTTTTTTTTTCATGTGTTTACACGGAAAACAACAAAAAGGAAAAGGCGAATCACGCTGTTTTAAAATATTACGCAAAAAGTAAGTAAAACAGAATAAGTAAAAAAAGCACCAAAACGTGGATATTGCTCTACACTTCTCTTTGCCCTGCCTTTCACAACCAAACATGTCATGAATGTGAAGGAAGTGAGTGCCGTGGTTAGTTTTGAGAAGAGTACTGTGGATAACTTCCGTTTTTTACAGATACAAATAACAACAGATATGTCAGGAAAAACCGTTTAGGTGTGCACTTAATCCCTTGGCAAGAAACTGCAGCCCTCTACTTTGTCTTCGTATCAGAAACAGTAATAAAGCAGATGAAAAGTGCAGAAAGGCACGCTGGTACCTCATACTGCCCTATTCACCCAGCGATCATCTTTTCTGCTTTTTCTGCAGTTTTGTGTCTTTCAGATCTGCTTTTTTTCGAAGGCGCACTTGTACTGACTGCCCAACTCACTACATTACTTCTACTTCCGACTCGTTGCGGAGGGGAGTACTGCTGTGGACGAATAAAGAGCGTCTACGCATAAAAGTTCCATCTCATGCTCCGCGCGTCAAATTTGGAAAGAAAGAATTTGGAAAGAAAGAAAGAAAGCGGAGAAAAAATGCCCGCCAGGTGGGATCCGAACCCAAGACCTCGCACCAGACCGGTATTCTGGAGGTCGTGGGTTCGGATCCCACCTGGCGGGCATTTTTTCTCCCCTTTCTTTCTTTCTTTCCAAATTTTTTTTCTGTTTCAATGACCTACCACAACCTCCCCTTTGCTTTCCGAGGTTTTCTTGGCTGCCAACCCTTATTTCTGTGTTATTTCTACGAGCCCCTCATTTCCTATTCTGATTCGCTACATGCATAGCGAGGGCCTCGGTTCTGGCAGTCTTGGTGCCATAGGGAGCTTAAGAGGGTTTAACGCTAGTTGACCACTCTCGACATGTCGTAGACAATCGAGTCACGGCGCGGGGATTAAAAAAGAAGGTCCCCTTCACCCCGAGTAGTCCGAGTGGCGCTGGCAACCACCCCCAAGCACAGGAAAAAAATTACATTGACATAAATACCCCAGAAAGCGGGGGGGAATCGCCCCGCCGGTAGCGTAGTGGTTATCGCACCAGACCGGTATTCTGGAGGTCGTGGGTTCGGATCCCACCTGGCGGGCATTTTTCTCCACTTTCTTTCTTTCTTTCCAAATTCTTTATCTGTTTCAATGACCTGCCACAACCTCCCATTTGCTTCCCGAGGTTTTCTTGGCTGCCAATCCTTATTTCTGTGTTATTTCTACGAGCCCGTCATTTCCTATTCTGATTCGCTATATATATATATATATATATATATATATATATATATATATATATATATATATATATATATATATATATATATATATAAAGAAAAAAAAGTTGAGAGCCATATTTTATTGCAGTGCATGGTAATTTGTTACGGTCTTCAGAAATGTGGACGGGTAGGATATGGCAGTCATTTCGTTTCAAAGCCGTTCCAGTCGTTTGCTGCACGAAAAAAGAATGAAGACGAAAAAGTGGCGGTGCGCGTACGCGGGCGCGCAACTCATTGCGGGTGACCGGTGCGACTGAAGGTGCGTACAGGGGGGGAGATTTGTATGGTGGTTTCCTGAGTGGGCTGTAAAAGATCTTGTGGAAAAGACAAATACTAGCAATGCGGCGACGGAATCCAATCAATTACGAGTCGGATTCTGTTCTCAGTGCCGATATGCTGACGTCGTAGGCGTACTTAGAATGAATAATTCTTGTAGCTGGATTTGAAGCGATTCGAGTTTATTGATGCGGGGGATGCGTATTCTAATTTTGACCTGACCAAAGACTGATAGGCGACTAATTTTACGCTTTGAGGGATGTGGTGCAAATGGTGTTTTAAAAGCCCGAGTGTTTTGTTAGCACATGAAATGATGTTCGCAATGCGCGCTGTCCAGTTTAAAGCACTATAGTGATTTAACCTGGACAACTGGATTTTTGTATACAAAGGGTTACTCCAATATATTTGTAGGAAGGAACTTTAGGTTTTCCAGCTCACTTTAATCCAGTCTTCATGTAATTTAATCCAGGCGCCAGCCAATTCAATCCACGTGCCATCTAATTTAGTCCGAACGCCATCTAATTTAATACAGGTGTCAACCATTTTAATGCTAGCGCCAACCAGATTAATCCAGCTCGCAGAAGGTTGTTCAGTTGTAGAGGGGTGTTTTGTGCGAAATCAGGCGCAGCTTCGCAGACTTTGTTGCACGTGGTGTGTTGAACACGTAATGTATCTTGATTCATTATGTGTAAAATATCTTATGCGAACAGCTTGATTGACATTTAATAATACGCGGAGGCTAAGAGAGCGGTCTTTTTTGATCCACTGGTGCCGCGTGCTGTGAGCTGTGTTTTAAATTATATTTGAAGCTCGCGCTGAACTGTCACGGGTTTATAATGAGCCACGCAAGGAAGAGGATGGTGACGAAGATATGTACGTGCCTCACACAGCGCGTGCAGTGCTTTTTGCTTTGTCTATTTGGAAAGAACACGACGCTCGTTGAAATGGATGCCGGTTTTTGCGCCTTTTCTCCTCGGTGCCACTAAAAGTCGACGCGCGGTTTTCCTACACCGATTTTGGTGCCGAAATCCGGGACCAAGGGACCTGCAGCAGTGAGCCACTCCGAGCGGATTTGCCTTATCTTCGACCGCCTTCTCACCTGTGGGGAAGAAGAAAGAAGCCGCCGTTTCGGCGAACCCGTTGAGAAAGCTTGGGGACGTCCTAAGAAGACATCTCAAGAAGAAGAAGAAACGAGCCGGACCCCACACTGCTGCGCCTTTGCCGACACATGTGAGATGCGCCGTCGTGGCTGAGTACCTGCCGGTATGATCACGCCGCCCTTTGCCCCGGGAGTCTGATCCCATACTTAATGACGCCTGTGACGCTGGATTGGACAATGTAGGCCATATGCGAAAGGCGGCGGATCGTCCGGAAGCAGCTGACAGATGTGATCGGTAAGGTTGAAGAATTTCTTCGCAGGGGGAAACTCCTATGCATTAGTTGACTGATCTTCTAAAAACTCTGACTGAAGAAAACGAACGCTTGACGGAGATTAACAGGTAATTAGAAAATACCGAGGACATTGATAACATCGAATCTGTAATATTTGAAGCATTCGACCTTAAAGGCACGGTGATATCGGCAAAGGTTAAACTGGAAATGAAGATGAACGCTGTCAGAACTAATCGGCAAGCTGTCCTTACATCCACAAGAACTCGAATTAGATCAGACCACACACAGCGCCTACAAAGAAGAGAATGTTACGGAAAATAAGGAAACTGTGAACGGAAACAATATCCTAGTAGCCCAACGACACCAAGACGACCAGTGCAGACCAGAAATGAATCGCCAATAGACAACAGCCGCCTTGATTTCTGCGCAGAAGACACCAAATTCCATCCTACGTACACAGACTGCTCAGGTGAAACAGAAGTGATCGTGACAGAAACATATTGGGCCAGAAAATAACGGTGACAAGTCGACCGCAGGTGATCGAACATCGAAAGCAACGAACGCTACATGTCCTTTTAAGAAAATTATACGGAAGAAAAGTAATCGCAAGACTGTTTTGCCTTACAAGGGAACAGATTCACGACGCAACCGGCACCGTAGGATGCAGATGGCCAGGATGAAGATGATGTACCGAGTTGTGAAGAGCTCAAAGCGAAAGAGAAGAAAAAGAAAAATAGCAACTTCGATACCAAAGAAATCCTCCAGGTGTTTCAAGCGGATACGAAGAAGGCAAAGTTCTGGAAGGAACACAACGACTGCCGACTGGCGAACGAAGAGCTGTGAACCCAAAACCACCGTACGAAAGATCGGTTTGCATACTCGGTTTTACAGAACTAGTTCAAACGCGATTCGCCAAACCAGAAGGCCTGAGCCGCGGCACGCTAAGAAGCATAGTTATCATCAGTGGAAGCACAAGCGGCGAGGCACCCGAAACTGCTTGCCTTTACGGACATCAATGACGTGGCTTGCCAACTGGACTGATTTCTCGTCATGGACTCGCCATGGACACACCGTGAAACTTGTATCCGTTTTCGCGCGGGCGAGGATGTTGAAAAAGATGACACCTCGCCTCCCTCGTGCCCATCATCATTATCAGTACCATCATGTTACATTAAAGCATTCAACAGAACGGGTCCTGGCGGCTCGCCCCTTTCTCCACAAGCTGATCGTCTGCGAGAGCGCCGAGGATAACTCACGTCAGAAGCATCGTCTGCTCCTCGCGTAACAACGCCTTCAGAAGTTCCTTTGATAAAAGCGCATTACTTAAATGCCCTTTGCATTCTGATTGTCAATAAATGAGTGCTTTTCTAGCGTGTAGGTATTATTTTCAAATTATAATATCGTCTGCTCGAATCAGAAATATGGCCCGCTCGCGTCAAAGTGTCCTCTGCTCGCGTAACAGTACGCTGGAAAGTCTTCTGGCGTAACAATACGCGAACAGACGACACTTCTGGCGATCTCGCAGACGATAAGCATACGTCACCAACAGAGTTACTCAATATATACAGTTGCGAAACTCCGCTTCAGAATCCGGGTGGCGCTACTCCCCCTGCCCCGTGGAAGCTGAGGGGCAAGTCGACGAGCGCGACACCTAGGAAACAAAAACTGAACTGCGCTAAACTAATATTATTCAAATTTTCTTGTAAAGTAAAGTTTGCTTTTTAATATAGAATACATTAATTAGGTGAAACTTACTGGTGTTTTTGCGGCTTTTCTTTTTATGACTTACGGCAGCAGCCGCAAGCACTTGAGTACTACTTCAACGTTCTGCCAACGGACGACTGACTAGTCAACTTGCCCCTACGGGGGTCTTACTTGCTCCGTGCTTGCCCCGGCGCAGGGGGGCAACCAAGACCGGCTTTTGATACATGGGGCCTATGGGGAGTTTCGCAACTGGTATATATCCAGTAACTCTGCGTCACCAACAGTCAAACAAGACCGCTGTCCTGGTCTGCACGTGTTAGTAAATGTTCATTAAGCTGTGCACATAAGATATTTTGCACATAATTGATCAAGAAAAACCACGTTTTCACCCCACCACGCGCAAGAAACTCCGCAAACCAGGCAAAGCTCCGCCTAATTTCGCTTACAACACTCCTGGACAACCTTTTGAACAGCTGGATTGATTTGGCTGGCAACAGGATTTAATTGGTTGGCACTTGGATTAAATTCGCTGAAACCTGGAATAAATTTGATGGCATTTGGATTAAACCAGATGACACTTCGATTAAATTGGCTGGCCTCTAGATTAAATTGTATGGCGATTTGATTAAATTTAGCGGAAAAACCTGTAGTTCTAGGTTGGTTCCAGAAATTTGGTACAAGAAAGCAAGTGGAATTCTACGGCGATGGAAGGAGACGGCCTTACAATCGTTAGGGTTCAGTTCATTTATCAAAATGTTGCACCATGTTTTCACACTTCGCAGGTCAATTTGTAGCGACAACATATCAGAAGCGCTGGTAATTTTACGATAAATTACGCTGTCGTCTGCAAACATTCGCAAGTTGTTAGAAGATACACGCATTGGTAGGTCATTATTGTAAATCAGAAACAGAAGAGGGCCAAGGACAGATCCTTGAGGGGCACCTGATGTTACGGGGGTAGAGTTAGATATTTGATCGTTGCAAAGACTGATTGTGAGTGGTTACTTAAGCATTATTCAATCCATGTAAGATATTGGCATTTAGATGCAACGCTGCACGTTTTCGTAGTAGGTGCGCACTGATGGAAACGGTGGCAAACGCTTTTTTGAAATCTAGGAAGACGGCGTCAGCCTGGAAGTTATCGTTAATGTTTACATGCAGGTCGTAAACAAACACAGCTAGCTGCGTTTCGCACGAAAAAGCCTCGGCACAAGCCCTGTGGCGGTTGCTGTCGCAGCGATTTCAAAATACGGGAGGCACTGGATATAACGAGATCTATATTTTGCGAATTTCCAATGGCAATATTGCATCTTGCGATAGCGTATGTATACGTGGCACAGAGCTGTGGTAATCGGCAGCTCCATCATCAGCGCAGACTCGACAAGGCGAGCTCAACCAAACCACCTAGGCACAGCCATTCAGAAAAGCAGCTTCTATGGGGTTCGGCTGAGCTGTCGATGGTCTTCCGCATACAGCAAAAGTCTCGTAATAACAAAGTTCTCGGTACAGGAACCAGATGCGTTATAATAAAGTGGATTCGGGAGGTGTGCAGAGAGCGGGATAGGGGAAACAGTAGGGGGGCGTGCCACCAGAAAATGATACAGGGAGCTGCCGGATGCATCCAACTTCAAAGCGCCTTCGCGCGCAGACCAGCGACTGCGCCGGGCAGCGTCTGTGTTTTGTCTAGCCGGCGGCGGAATTGTGTTTGCCTTTACTATGCCCTCCCGGCGCGAAAACCGAGGTACCGCTCGACAAACTTGGTTTCACCGCGTTCAACCACAGCACTTCTTTTTCGCTAAGACTACAGCGCAATAAAATACGCTTTGTCTTTGGGAAACAATGTGCGTTAGTGCATGAAATAAGATATCGAACTGCGCGAGTTGGAATGCATTTATACCGACCAGCGTTTCAACGACAAGCTGTCTGGCAATACAATGTTTATTCGAAAGAAAGGACATTTAGACGGCAGGCTGGCGGAAGCCGAATTGGAATGTATTCACGCAAAAGCTCTTGCTTTCCACTAAATATACAGTTGCCAGGTGGCGTCTGTGCAGTTCTTGCTTTTCTCCCCCCTCTTGTCTTTGCGAGCGCTGTTGCGTATGAGTAAATCGTGCAAGTTTAGTTTAACTGGGTAGTAGTCGCAACCCAGCCCCGGTCCTAGTGTTTGCCTTGTCCTTTGCTGGCTGCGTCTCATGGCATCCGGCCGCCCTGCCGGCTCTTTCACTGGGAGCGGCGGGTTCCCGTGCTGAAGCCGGATCCGATTACCTTTAAGCCCCAGCGGGCCAACTTTCCTTGCGCTAGGAGATGGCCCCGCCTTTCGCCTCATCGTGCAATTTTTATACCGTCGGCCCCGAACAGCACGTTTCAAAATTCGCGATGTGCGCGATCCGTACACCGTGGAACCTTGTGTATTTCGTGAACCACCAGTACCAAGTGAGAAACCCTGCAAGATCGGCATCCGTTTCAAGATCGTGGGGTTACAGCAGCCGCCCAGCCGCAGTGCGCAACAGAAAGGGGTGTATCACGGGGCTAACGGGCCGAGGAAGTTCCTTCCACCACGAAATTGACGAGCTCCTAGGAGGAGAACAGACGAAGCCGCTTCCTCTGGTTATATCATCAATCAAGTAATGGCCATCGATAGTTACTTTTTAACAGCGAAGCTGTTTAGCAAATCGTAATTTTTTGTGTCCACAGTTAAAAATACCAAGAAATTTCCGACCGCACGCACGGAGCACGCGCACGTGAGTGCGGGTTTCGCGGCAACCACCCTGCAGTTAACAAAACCAAGAAAATGTCTAGCGCTCGTGTGTGCGTGCCTCGCGACGACCGCCCAGCGTCTCCAGTGCACGTTTGTCAAGTCAAGAACACGCACTTAGGGAGATTAATCAAGATTGCGGTGACCGCCCTCCAGTTAACAAAACCAAGAAAATGCCTACGCGCTCGTGTGTGCGTGCCTCGCGACGACCGCCCAGCGTCTCCAGTGCACGTTTGTCAAGCCAAGCATACGCACTTAGGGAGATTGGTCAAGATTGCGGTGACCGCCCTCCAGTTAACAAAACCAAGAAAATGCCGAGCGCTCGTGTGTCCGTGCCTCGCTACGACCGCCCAGCGTCTCCAGTGCACGTTTGTCAAGCCAAGCATACGCACTTAGGGAGATTGGTCAGGATTGCGGTGACCACCCTCCAGTTGACAAAACCAAGAAAATGCCGAGCGCTCGTGTGTGCGTGCCTCGCGACGACCGCCCAGCGTCTCCAGTGCACGTTTGTCAAGCCAAGCATACGCACTTAGCGAGATTGGTCAAGATTGCGGTGACCGCCCTCCAGTTAACAAAACCAAGAAAATGCCGAGCGCTCGTGTGTCCGTGCCTCGCTACGACCGCCCAGCGTCTCCAGTGTACGTTTGTCAAGCCAAGTATACGCACTTAGGGAGATTGGTCAGGATTGCGGTGACCACCCTCCAGTTGACAAAACCAAGAAAATGCCGAGCGCTCGTGTGTGCGTGCCTCGCGACGACCGCCCAGCGTCTCCAGTGCACGTTTGTCAAGCCAAGCATACGCACTTACCGAGATTGGTCAAGATTGCGGTGACCGCCCTCCAGTTAACAAAACCAAGAAAATGCCGAGCGCTCGTGTGTCCGTGCCTCGCTACGACCGCCCAGCGTCTCCAGTGTACGTTTGTCAAGCCAAGTATACGCACTTAGGGAGATTGGTCAGGATTGCGGTGACCACCCTCCAGTTGACAAAACCAAGAAAATGCCGAGCGCTCGTGTGTGCGTGCCTCGCGACGACCGCCCAGCGTCTCCAGTGCACGTTTGTCAAGCCAAGCATACGCACTTAGCGAGATTGGTCAAGATTGCGGTGACCGCCCTCCAGTTAACAAAACCAAGAAAATGCCGAGCGCTCGTGTGTCCGTGCCTCGCTACGACCGCCCAGCGTCTCCAGTGTACGTTTGTCAAGCCAAGTATACGCACTTAGGGAGATTGGTCAGGATTGCGGTGACCACCCTCCAGTTAACAAAACCAAGAAAATGCCGAGCGCTCGTGTGTCCGTGCCTCGCTACGACCGCCCAGCGTCTCCAGTGTACGTTTGTCAAGCCAAGCATACGCACTTAGGGAGATTGGTCAGGATTGCGGTGACCACCCTCCAGTTGACAAAACCAAGAAAATGCCGAGCGCTCGTGTGTGCGTGCCTCGCGACGACCGCCCAGCGTCTCCAGTGCACGTTTGTCAAGCCAAGCATACGCACTTAGCGAGATTGGTCAAGATTGCGGTGACCGCCCTCCAGTTAACAAAACCAAGAAAATGCCGAGCGCTCGTGTGTCCGTGCCTCGCTACGACCGCCCAGCGTCTCCAGTGTACGTTTGTCAAGCCAAGTATACGCACTTAGGGAGATTGGTCAAGATTGCGGTGACCACCCTCCAGTTAACAAAACCAAGAAAATGCCGAGCGCTCGTATGTGCGTGCCTCGCGACGACCGCCCAGCGTCTCCAGTGCACGTTTGTCAAGTCAAGAACACGCACTTAGGGAGATTGGTCAAGATTGCGGTGTCCGCCCTCCAGTTAACAAAGCCAAGAAAATGCCGAGCGCTCGTGTGTCCGTGCCTCGCTACGACCGCCCAGCGTCTCCAGTGTACGTTTGTCAAGCCAAGCATACGCACTTGGGGAGTTGGTCAAGATTGCGGCGACCGCCCTCCAGTTAACAAAACCAAGAAAATGCCTAGCGCTCGTGTGTGCGTGCCTCGCGACGACCGCCCAGCGTCTCCAGTGCACGTTTGTCAAGCCAAGCATACGCACTTACCGAGATTGGTCAAGATTGCGGTGACCGCCCTCCAGTTAACAAAACCAAGAAAATGCGAGCGCTCGTGTGTCCGTGCCTCGCTACGACCGCCCAGCGTCTCCAGCGTACGTTTGTCAAGCCAAGCATACGCACTTAGGGAGATTAGTCAAGATTGCGGTGACCACCCTCCAGTTAACAAAACCAATAAAATGCCGAGCGCTCGTATGTGCGTGCCTCGCGACGACCGCCCAGCGTCTCCAGTGCACGTTTGTCAAGCCAAGCATACGCACTAGGGAGATTGGTCAAGATTGCGGTGACCACCCTCCAGTTAACAAAACCAAGAAAATGCCGAGCGCTCGTGTGTGCGTGCCTCGCGACGACCGCCCAGCGTCTCCAGGGCATGTTTGTCAAGCCAAGCATTCGCACTTAGGGAGATTGGTCAAGATTGCGGTGACCGCCCTCCAGTTAACAAAACCAAGAAAATGCCTAGGCGCTCGTGTGTGCGTGCCTCGCGACGACCGCCCAGCGTCTCCAGTGCACGTTTGTCAGGTCAAGAACACGCCCTTAGGGAGATTGGTCAAGATTGCGGTGACCGCCCTCCAGTTAACAAAACCAAGAAAATGCCGAGCGCTCGTGTGTGCGTGCCTAGCGACGACCGCCCAGTGCCCCCGGCGCACGTTTTTCAAGCCAAGCATACGCACTTAGGGCGACTGGACAAGATTGGATAAAAACAAAACTTCAGCGTTCGCCGTAATCGAGGCAACACTTTCTCGTAACGGGAACGACACGTCATAGCCTACGCCCTCCCTCCCCCGCGCCCAGAAGTGAAGTAGAAGCAAATCGGCTACAATCATGGACTTCAACCGTCGAAATGGTCGTGAAGGTTGCGTACAGGTTCGCTACCAAGTTTTACGCGTTAGGGTGAGCTCCCTGCATTGTTTTGTTTCCAGCGATACGCCATACTTACGAGGCTCCAAAGTCATATTTTTGCTACTGGGATCAGTCATTCTGCGATGCCTCTGAAGAAAAAAATTGACCGACGATTACACTCCTCTGTCATATAAAGCTTGAGTGCACCTGTTGCGTATTTCATTGCTATTAAGCTTTATTGCGATGATATATGGCTTCAAATCAACCCGGACCCGCAGGCAATCACCACGCTAACAGAAATGGGCTGTCGAGTAACTTTAGTAGTGAAAGCTACAGTACGCTACCTTGTGCGCTCTTCGCGGGGTGACCACTCTTGACATTGAGAGCTAGAGGCCAAACCACACCCTCTTCCGCAAGCACCCGGCACGGAGCAGCGGCCCGATGGCGGGGAGAGATAGGCGGTAGGGGAGAGATATGCTTATTCTTGGATGAAACCAGGGCGAACTAAAACAAAGACAAATGAATTTGAACACAAGGACAGCCACGGTATAGAAACTAGCCGCCGCGGTGGCTCAGTGGCTAAGGCGTTGCGCTGCTGAGCACGAGGTCGCGGGTTCGATTCCCGGCCGCGGCGGCCCCTTTTCTGATGGAGGCGAAAAGCAAAAACGCCCGTGTGTACGAGATTTCGGCACACGTTAAAGATCCCCAGGTGGTCAAAATTAATCCGGAGCCCTCCACTACGGCGCGCCTCATCGCCTGCGTTGCGTCGGCGCGTTAAACCCCCCCAATCAGACGGTATAGAAACTAAAGTTTAATATCAAGAAGGGTGAATATAAGCACTTGTCACAAAACAAAAAACCCTGCGCATGAGCAAAATAAGTTTACAAAACCCACAGTAATAAGACAACTTGATCGACACCGGCTACAGTCAAGGCCCACTTAGATATGCAATCTCTTTGGGATAAAGACACACGCTAGCCTGGCTGACACACTCGTCTACTCTTTCTGCTATGTGTAACGCTTCCATAATTTCACGGGGCGTTTGTTCACGGTGTCTAAATAAAATACCACTGGCAGAAAGATTAGGTTTACATACGCGGCACTTAGTACAATGTGAAGAAAGATGGGATGATGGAAGGCCCTTAAATGACAATTCATGTTCTGTCAAACACACCTTGATAAAACTTGTGTTCTACTTCCTTTGTCTTTGTTTAAGTTCGCGCTGGTTTCATCCAAGAATATGTCTTCCCAACTAGCCCAGCTTGCAACCCTTCTGGCGAGATGTAGATGAGGAGGGAACGGAGACGTGCACGGGACCCGTGTCGCCACCTGGCGGAGGAAGGCGAGGAGGCCGCCGCCGCAGCGATAAGCGCGCGCTACAAACGAAGGCCAGGAGGCCACGTGCGGCGCAGAGCCGTGTGCGATGGAAGGAACACGAACATCCAGCTGTGGCCGCTCGTACAGCGGCGAGGCTTAAACAACGCCGTGAGGCGCAAAAGATGATGAATAAGCAGTGTATTCATTGCAAACATGTCTGTATATTTGTCAGCGAAACCACACCTCGACAATGGGCCTAGCCAGGGCAATGAAGATTTCGCTATCAACTAGGGTTAACCAAAGCTAAACCATCGCAATTTTTTTCTGAAACGCCCTTTTGAACCCACGAAGTGCTTCACCCCTGGGCAACTTGTTCTGTGCGTCGTTCACGCGGTAACAGGTCATCAATGCTTCTTTCCTTGCATTGATGACCTGTTACCTGATGACCTACAGCCTTCACGCTTAGGCAAAAAGGACTAAAAGTTCGTCCTTTCGGGGACTAACGCCCTCTGCCACAATCATTAGTCCCTTTGTGGACTAACTGCGAGGGGACGAACGGTTAGTCCCCCACCCGGGTGGTCCGTTCCGATACTCCCCAAGGACAAACTGCGTAGAGTGCAGAAAAAAGAAAAAAACTCCAGCACGGGCAGGGATCGAACCCCTGACGCCCGGAAATATACACAAGGAACCCGATGCGCTATCCGCTGGACCACGCCGCCAGGTGGTAGGTGCGGTAGATAATAGTCAAGTGCACAGCGTGTAGTTCTGTGCATAACGCAACAGATCAATTGCAACTGGTGCCCGAATTTCTATCTGTACAAGCGAACGTGACCGCGTTTTGCGCCTTGCGCTTAGCGCTTTGATAGGTTTAGGGACTATTGCTCAATTCGATTCGAAGTAGAGCCTCACAACCATAGTTTTTCTCGTAAATAACAATCAACTCGTCGCCGCCTAGTTGAGATTGGTAGCTGGGCGATCGGACGACTCATTTGTTTCCGCACAAAGTAGCGCAAGCTAAGTGCTTTCTTAGCGTTCGATACATATGTTAAGTGCTCTATGTAACGTATGTGAAAGGTGTCGTCTGTGTGAGTGTCAGAATAAGGAAACATGCCATATTTTCCTGCATAGGCGAAAGCGAATTTCGTGTTGCTTAGCCTGAATTCTTAAAATTCGCGTCGCTAGACGATTGCGACTGGGAAATGCAAGCGGGTTTTACAGCAGTTGCAGCATTGTCATAGCTTTGGTGCCCAAGGCAATTATGTACCGAGTGTAAACGATAACTTCGAGACACTTACTTGTAGCGAGCATTTTTGTTTTGCAGTTGTCATCAGCAACATGCGTTTTTTCTCGTCTGTTAAACATATATACATATTCATTTCACTCAGGAATCCACTTTTGCTATTGTCAGTAATTGTTGCGTTACTGTTAAGGCGCTTGAAAGCTTTCATCGGCCGGTATTACCTCGCACGAATCGTATGCAACACAGCGTATCAACATAACCTCTCCGAGAAGCGTATGACAATCGCGCTTCGCCGCTCCTTGTCATTACCCGCCGCTCTACTAACCCTAGGCGATTTTCTTATAGCTAACATCAATATTTTCTACCGTGGCACCATCTAAAGCACCCAGTGACTGCAATGGCTTGTGTTTTGGAAATATAAAACTGTTCGCAGACATATGCGCGAAAGGGCAACGACGACGCCATTAGGGGATTAACGACGCAGCAAAGAGACTAACTGCATGCGTTTCGTCTTCCCGTTACTCCTTATAGATCGGCGGGGACGAACAGTTAGTCCGAATTTATGCACACGGCACGTACTCTGCCGCAGATACTCCCCTTGAAGATGAACGGTCGCCCGCGAAGACTAACGGCTGTAATTTAGTCCCTATTTTAGTCCTTTTTTTTCCTAAGAGTGTTGGCTGCAGAGTCAATCTGCGTTGCCCATAACAATGAAACATTCCCAGTTTCCCTCTAGCAGCACGCGTTCTCCTCGTAACCATAGGGATGGAGTTGGCCAAGGGGTGGTCGGCTTTGTGATAACACGCTCGGGGACAAGTCCGCAAATAGCCGCACACTGCTCCTCTGCTACCCCGCCGTTTTTCCTTCCTCCGCTTTCGTCTTCATTCAACCACCGTACCCCCTTCCTCCATTTTTTTTTCGTAGCACTTGCTTCGCTATCGCTTTTCATCCTCCTCTGTGCACTGCGTTGGCTTAGTAACTCCTCCATTTTGTATCATACACAGACATCTAACACCCGCTCTAAAACAAAACCAATGAATAAAACAATGAAAGCGTTAGGAACAGTACGCCACAGAACTCTTTTTTTTTTAAATCCAGCATTGCCGTGGCCGAGATGGCAAACAACATAGCTGACGGTGCAAAGAACGAAACATGCTGTTGCTCGGATAGACGCAAAATTTCTGAAACAAGCTCCTGTAAACAGAACAAAGCAAATGAGTTTGAAAGGGAATTGCATATCGGTGGGAATCGAACCCGGAACTTCCCGAACGCGAGACGAGCGCTGCAATAGGGAATACGGGTGTGTCCCATGAATGAAGCGACTTGGCGATTGTTCCTTCGAAAATGTTGCACACGCCCAAAACAGCGGAAAACTTTCAAAAATATTGAAGCCTACGAGGAAGACCTACGAAAGTTTGTTTTACTTAATATTTGATCCTTCGCTCAACCACCTACTGCGAGCAATGTTTGGATTCTTAGCACGTTGCCACTTTCTCGCAATAGTTTCTTTGTCTGTATCAGTCTGTAGTATTGTGTCTTATGGCTATTTAATGCGTAGCATTCCTTGCTGAGTACCCCCATAACCAGGACAGTGTAATGCCCTGCATTAGCACAAAGATGTTTAATTGGCGGAAATAACACATTTAGTAGTTATAATAGCGTAAATGAAGGTAATTGGTCGAACCGCATTTCGGAAAACTAAGAAAATACAGCAAAAAGTAACAATTAACATTTTACAAAAGCGAATTGACTAAATTCAAAAATGTGCATTGTATACATCTCCTCCACAAAACGAAGACTGGAATAAAAAAAAGCCCGGGAAAGAACATGCGTTGCAAATACGATTAAAATGACGAAGATCAGCCAACCGTGTAACGCGCCGCATTTTCACAAAAATGCATAATTGGCGGAAGTAACACATTCAATAATTACAATAGCGTAAATGAAGGTAAATGAACAAACAAAATTTCTAAAAGCCAATAATTAGAAAAAAATAGAAAGAAATCTTATTTTACAAAAATAAATTGACAAAACTGCGTATATGCATCCTATACATCTAGCCCAAAAAACGAGGACTGAACTAAATAATCCCGGAAGAGATAAAGAGAGAGTATGTGTGCGCTGGCACGCCCATACTATATGGTATAGGGTGCCATGGGTGGGGCCGTGAGCACAATGGGAAGGTTGTTGGGTGGGGAAGATGAGGTGGGGTGTAGGCCTGTTCGTCACATGGCATTTCGTCATAGGCCGGTTCGTAATAGGCCGTTTGGTCACATAGGAGCATTCGTCATAGGCCAGTTTGTCACTTAATAAAGTTCGTCACAGGAACGCAAAAACAAAATTCTTGGCTTTTTTTAGACGTAATTGGTGATGAGGCATGACTTTAACTACTTCGCACAGATTTTCGCAGTACCGGTTCCCTTAGCGGCCGCCACGGCGATCCTAAACTGGCGGTAAGGCACGCCACAAAAAATGTTTGGCTTTCGGTGAACCCGTGCACGAATTATCCTGGTCCTGCAGTCCATACCGCTCCCACCCGTCCCCCTTGCCTTTCACATGAATGTCACGGTAGCAGGCGCACGCTCGCGTGACTAATTTGCAGTGGCCGAAGCACTCCTTTTTCTTCACTTTTTTTTTCATTTTCGTTGCTCCCTCACTGGTAGACAAGTGCTCACAGCGTGGTCATTTTTGCCCCTTCCCTTGGAAAGCCTTTTTTTGTGTGCACATAAGAACTCACTCGAACTGTCCGAAAGGAGGATATGAAAACGTGCAGCGCTATAGGAGGCATATATGCGCTCCCCAAGCAGCTCGCTGAGGGGGCGACCTTTTGTTTATTTTGCCCGAGAGCTACCGCCAAGAATGGTGGACCGGCGCCCCGCGCATACGCAGATGGCTACTGGAGAAAGGTCGATCAAATAATTAGTTGCACCATTTGTATTAAACAACTAATAACTGACACTGAACGGCCTATGTGAAATTTCCAAGAACAAGAAGGTCGGTTCCAAGAAGAAGGCCCTACCACTTAGAAACAGACGCATGGCCCGTCTTCCAAGAACTTTGTTGGGTTACTTCCCTGTTTCGCTTTTCTGTCTTGGGTTGTTGAACCCGTATCTATAATCTTGTTCGTACACGACACCCTACTTGCCCACTCTGGCTTGCCTTCTTTGTTGAGCTTTGCTAGAGGTACGGCCCAAAGTACAAAAAAAAAAAAACTAACTAAACCTGTGCCTCGCTTCTCTCTTTCGAGTCGAAAAAAAAACCACAAAAATTGGGCCCATCTCCCCGCGAGGGGGACTCGAGTAAATGCGTCGCATAGGGGGTGGGTGTATTGCATTAACGTTTAGTGTTTGGGGAGTTGGTGGTAGTGAATGCGTTGTATCAGCAGCTTCTTGACGTAGTTTGAATGAGTCAAGGATATAAGGCGCGTTCGTAGCTTCCCATTCTGTGTCGGCTTTGTGGCGCAGTGGGTAGAGCGCCATGTACATTGCGTTCCGCCCGCAGGGTCGAGGGATCGAAACCAGGCGCCGGATAGTATTTTTTTTTTATATAGTGTAGGGGGAGGGGTGCGGACTACGACTACGGACGTCAACGCGGGTGACATCGTGAGTTACTGAAATGCTCTGCATTTAAAACGTGGGGCCCTATTCTCGACTGCACAAATTGCCGGCAATTCAGGCAATTTTCCGGAAGTCTTTTCTGATTGGCTTTCAATTTTGGTCACGTGCTTCCGGTTGACAAAGCGGTTGTTTGTGCTGTCGTCATTTTGACGTTTCATGTCGTCTACGGACACCAGTTCTAAAGTTTGCCTTATTTCTCGTTACTAAAGGCGCATAATTCTTGGCCGGCAACGAAAAACCAGACTATATGCAGCGGACATGACAACGTAAGCCTGTCTTTGCTATTCAACAACAATACTGCTTGTAATACACACCCCCTCTGTGATTGGCTGAGAAGGCGTGACGTAATTTAAACAGTTGGCGGGAACGATTACATCATACATTGGCAACTTCAGCCTGCGTAAAAGTGACGTAATGCTACGTAACAGCTTGAAAATGGCGGCTGTTTTTGTCGCAAAATACAAGCAAAATAGGGCAAAATATTGCCCCGGCTTACGGCGCCGCAAAATGTGCGGCAATTTGCAGCAGGCGCAGTTTCGCATGCGCGCTGTTTAAAGCACGTTTCCTACTGAAACAAATTATAGTTTCAACTGCTTCCAAGTCAGCGATCATGGAACATACAAATAACATGCAGTATTTTGCTTTTATGTTTGGCAATGAAATAAAAATTATTTGTTTGGCGTAATCGCAACATAAGAGGGCAGTACAAGCCTCTCCATGACAAAGAGAACCCAATGCATGGCATTTGTCCATACTTGTCCTAGTAAGCTGTTGGGTCACATGATCGAACTCAAGAGAAAAATAACAATGAAAAGTGACTATTTAGTTCATTACAGCGCTGATTGCAGTCGAGCTTGACGAATGAGTGAATCGGCGACATCGGTGCGCTCCGCGGTTATCAGGCGTAGCGCTTCCCTGCTTATATGTGTCATAGAAGCGATGGTCGCGGCCGTCTTTTTTTCTGTGATCACGCCATAAACTTGTAACATAGCAGCAGACGATGGCGTGGCCAGGCGTGGCGGCGGTGGCGGCAGGGAAGGTGATAACGCAACAAAGCTTGCATTGAAGCAGAGAGCCCAGCTATGTTAATAAAAGCGATTGAAAGAAACAAATAGATACGGTAAAAAAATTCTGTGATGTTCTTTAGCTCGACATCCGCCTTTCGCTCGCTTTTGGATCAACGTTACTCGATCGCCTTGTGGTGTTGGCGCCAAATTTGACCTCCAGAAATGTGTTTTTCTTGTCAGCCTCAGCTACCGTCTTAATTTTTATAGTACATGCCAAGTGTTTTTATATCTTTCTTGCACAATATTTGATACCTTGGTAGCGCTCTTTATGAGTGACTCGTCAAATTACACTGCATGTCGTCATAGCTATAGGTGCAGCACGTCACTGATTGCTTACGTCGTGCTTACGCAAAAAAACATGGGCGAAATGCCGGCAATTTGTGCAGTCGAGAATAGGGCCCGTGGACAACATTCATTTTGTGCGCCTGTGACGAACTTTCCTAAGTGACAAACTGGCCTATGACGAATGATCCTATGTGGCCAAACTGCCTATTACGAACCGGCCTATGACGAAACGCCATGTGACGAACGGGCCGTATCCCGATGAGGTGGAACCAGGTGGGATTTAAGGTGGGTATTCGTTTGAAGCCAACCAGGCCCTACGCTCTGTACCTGCTGAAAACTAAATAATAGGTGAATTAAAGGTACTTAATTGCTATACCGGTGTCAATGGCATCATTGGCGGAAGGAAAAAAAAAGAAAACCTAACAAAAAATTTGCCCAATGTATTTGGCTTGATAGCCAAATCTGGCTGTAAAGAACTCACAGTATAGACAAGCTGCGTAACAATGCTACGCATTAGCAGAAAAGTCTCTGAATTTCTACACATTTTTACAATTAATATGATTGCTCAACAACTGATACCGCAGTACGTTATACCTTTCTTGTAAAACTCTTTTCTCATGTGTGTGTGTGGGTGGTATGGCCCCAAATTTTCCTATATTTATTGGCTTAATTCTTGCTGTCACCGATCTTTTTTACGTTTGCATATGTGTAAACGCTGTTGTTGCTGTATTTTTTCGTTGCTTCAGTCTGGCTAAAAGTGACGTTTTTTTCTTCTTTCTTATGCCTGTTCAAGTCGCGACGTTTTTATTTCTGCGTTTTTACCTCCATCTTCTGCCAAAAGACCTTGTACCAGAGATCGGAAGTACTTTGCATAAAAATAATAAAAGCGCCAGGGGAGAAGATCGTCTGCGGCCGCAAGAAATATAAAATTTTAAGCCAATCCCCTTCCATGCCTGTAACGCCTTCCCAAAAGAATACTACGTCGCCACCAGCACCCCTCGCGCAAGAACCAATGCACTTCGGTTTAGTTTACGCCTTTTCTGCGTACAAATTGTGTTTCCTTGCAACTCTTTGATAGCAGTCTGAACCATCCCCTGGGCTGTTTTTGAATAGAATGGCAATACAGGAGAAAAACAAACATCTATTGTTAGCCAAGCAAACAATCAAAAATTTAACGGCGTCATGACAGAATGTTTTCCCGAACGTTAGCTGATTCAGTAACAGGAAAAAGAAACGGGTGCATCGCGATTTTATAGTCTAAAGCTCTCTCGGAGCTCACTGCGTTTTATTAAGTAGGCCTTCTTCTCTTCTTGCAACTTGCCTTCTTCTATTCTCGCTATTTGTAAGGCGCAATCGATAACCCTCCACTGCCACAGGCCTTGCGATGGAGCAAGCATCGTGGCAGTACGATTGCGTTCCTCCAATGTACCTCTAAAAAAGAAGCAAAAACAAAAGGAGAGCGGACTCGACCCCCCTCAACGCGAGGGTAACAACCGGAAATACAGAACGAAGAAATGACAAAAAGAACAGCAACGTACCGCCCCCTCCCCCCCCTTACCACTTCCCTTCTGTAGAAGCCTGCGTACCGACGGAATCAGGAGCTCGTAGCGAGGAGCTTGACAGTGCCCGCCGAGGGTTTGGCCCTAGAACGGGAAGAACCGGAAAAATTCCAATAACTGAGCCGAAATTGCATTTAAAAAGGGCGATAGGGAGAAAATGTTAACCTTGTTTAATTTGAAATAACTAGCTTTTCGCAACAAACTCCTCCCATACCTGTACCCGCACTACCCACTCAGGTGGCTTGGCCAGTGATGGTGACATCGGCTGTCAGAAAATCACGACCGATTCACCGATTCCATTCGACCTCAGGTGTACCAATCTGCCGTCTGAAGCTGACGGGCGATTCCTCAACTCCTGATTGGCTGAGGTTTTATTCGCAGCTGTTTTAGCAGAAACTGTTTTCTACGCCGCGGCACGCGAAAAAAATCGCTCACCGGCGCGAGTGTTAACTAGGGGAGGACGAACCCTAATGAGCGGCGCGTCCTGAAATGCCGTATACCTTCTTGCATTAAGTCGGCGGGCCCTCCAGCACGCCTTCTCCTTTCCAGACCACAATTGTCGCTGCGCCCGATTCCAGCTGCATACGGGTTCTCGCTGCTCGTCGCCGCTAGAACCACTAGATCAGGTTTCGGAGTATCGGCACTATTTTCTGTCATTGGTCGAAACGCACGTGACATTCGTTTACCCCGGAAGACCCATGCGCGCTGACTTTTCGTGCCTCTGTGTTGCCGCGCGCGAGCTCCTCGATAAGTCGTGTTCTCCATCTCCAAACCGTTAACGTCACCTCGGCGGCAGGGCCCGACGGGGTCTCTAACAAAGAGCTCCGCAATCTTCCCGACGCATCACTAGAGCAGCTCACGCTATACTTCAACCGTTGCTGGAGAGCAGGATACCTTCCGCAAAGCTGGAGGGCCTCGAAAACAGTCCTCATTCCCAAACCTGGCAAGCCACCCCACATTGACAACCTCCGGCCGATTTCGCTTACGTCTTGTGTGGGAAAATGTCTCGAACACGTACTACTGAACCGCTGGAATCACTACCTCGAGTCCAATCACCTCTACCCACACACTATGACCGGCTTTCGCCATGGCCTCAGCACCCAAGACGCCATGCTCCTCATCAAAAGAGACATTTACGACCAACCCAAAGGGGACAGCAAGGCGATCCTTGGGCTAGACCTGCAGGGGGCTTTTGACAATGTGAGACACGTCTCCATCCTCCAGCAGATCTCGGCCCTCAACATGGGGGAACGGACCCACGCATACGTTCGAGCCTTCCTATCGGATCGCACCGTCACCCTCCACGCAGGAGACATGCAACTCCCGTCCAAACGACTGGGCAGCGTTGACACGCCACAGGGGGCGGTCATTTCGCCGTTCCTTTTCAACATAGTGATGTTCAAAGTCGCCGCAGCCCTGGACACCGTCCCGGAGGCGCGCTACAACATATACGCGGACGATATCACCATATGGGCTGCGCGTGGCAGCGACGGACACATTGAGGACACGCTGCAACGCGCGGTGCAAGCTGTGGAGACCAGCCTCACGGACACGGGCCTCAAATGCTCGCCGGCCAAATCGGAGTTGCTCATCATCACCCCTCGGCGCCCCCGTTCCTCGGTCCCACCCGACATCAACCTCTACACGGCAGACGGCAACAACATTCCCAAAGTCGACCGGATACGAATACTGGGCATGCACATCCAAGCTAACGGAGCCAATTCTTTCACTGTGCAAAGGCTCCTAGGCAAGATCGCCGCCGCTATGACGCTCATCCGCAAAGTAGCCACTCGCCATGCGGGAATGCCGGAGGCCAGCGTACTTCGACTGGTCCAGGCGTTCGTCGTTAGCCACATTGCCTACATAGCGGCCTACCACAATTGGACGCAGACGGAAACGCAACGTTTAGATGCGGCCCTCCGCCGGGCATACCGAGAGGCCCTCAGTCTCTACCGGTGCGACCGGACGGACCGCCTCGACGCCCTGGGGGTCCACAACACGATTGCTGAAATTGCAGAAGCCCAGCGAGTCAATCAACTCCACCGCCTCTCCAACACGCTCACGGGCCGCTACATACTTGACAGAGCGGGCCTGCGCCCTATCCGTGCCCTGCCACCAGAAGTGCAATCCCTTCCCTCGCCGTTTGCCCGACGCCTCAGTGTTGCACCCCTGCCCAAGAAGATACACCCCGGAATTCACGACGCACAACGCCAGGCTCGGGCGCGAGCTCTGGACAAGCTCTACACCAACGACACAGGAGCCCGCTACGTAGACGCCGCCGCCTACCAAACCCGTCCGGGTTGCTTCGCGGCCGTGGTCGTGACGGCGACCTCGGGAACAATTGCCACAGCGGCTAGCTTTCGTGCCGACACGCCGGCGCAAGCCGAGGAGATGGCGATCGCCCTGGCAGCCACGGATCCGCACTGCACTGCGATCCTTAGTGATTCTAAGACGGCCATTCGCAACTTTGGAGCCAATACAATCACGTCGCCGACAGCGAGACTTCTCACCAACACCGCCACCCCCTCCAGCAGTCCTGTGCACCTCATCTGGTCCCCAGCCCACTTGGACCACGCCCTGACTAGGGACAGAGCCCACAACCGCAACGTCGATGCGGACCGGGCCGCCCGCGATCTAACCAGTCAGGCATCCCCTCGGGCGAGGTCCCCCAGGCCACTAATAGGTCCTGGGTCGGAACTGCTGGACCCTTCGGAGACACGGCTACAATCACCAACCCCGCTCGAAGACTACGGTTCTATACTGCGCTGGTACAGGGACTGCAGGCGTCGCCTCCCAGCCCCCCACCCAAGACTCACCCGAAGTGAAGGAGTGTTATTGCGCCAGATACAAACGGACTCAGTGCTCACCCCTGTGTTGGGTCAACATGTGGCTCCGGAAGTGTATCCCAGTGCAGTGTGTGCCGTGTGTTGTGCCGCGCGTGGAACGCTAGCCCATATCCTTCAGTGCTTTCCCCAAGACCCCGCACCCTCTAGCCTCCGGCACTTACCAGCCTTCGTTTGTAGAGCAATCACCTCGTCCGACTACAACACCCAGAAGTTAGTCGTCCAGTGCGTCCGGGGGGCCCTGGAGCGGCAGCGGGCAGGCGCGGCGGGTCCCTCGGGGCCGCGCGCCGGCCGCCCGAACTGTGGCTCTTAGTGCCGGCCCGGGCGTCGCCATTAGGCGCCACCGGACCGTTTTCTGTTTACAATAAAGTTTTCTCTCTCTCTCTCTCTCTCTCTCTCTCTCTCTCTCTCTCTCTCTCTCTCTCTCTCTCTCTCTCTCTCTCTCTCTCTCTCTCTCTCTCTCTCTCTCTCTCTCTCGATAAGTCGTGATTTTCGGAGCGCAGTGCGGCTGTATGACGCGTTAACAGTGAGTTTTTAAGCCCCCAGACAGAGTAGCGATGCCGTGCTGCTCTTTGCTGGGCTGTTTCAACCGGCGGGAAGGTGGAAAACGCTTGCATCGCTTCCCGCTGGGAAAGAACGACAGTAACCTATAGCCACTTAAAAATCGCGGCTAAATTAGCGGCTCTAGCGTAACCTAGAACCACCAAGCAAGGTACGCTACCGTAAACGAGCCTGACCCTATCGCATTGGCGCGCTGTCTCTAAATCTTCGAAAAATAAACACAGCTGTCATGGTTGCAAAGCGGGGCCTGGACCAATACCGCCCGTCAATGTTAGCCGTAATAGGGCGCATAAAGCTGGCCAACCTGGCGTCAGGCACCAAAATGGCTGCAGCCGTGAGTGAATGTCGTTACAGTGAACTAGAATACAAGTATTCTAGTTCACTGTTGTGTCGTTACTCTTAAGCGTAGCTTATTTAGGGGTTCTAGTTGCCGCCGTCGTCGTTTGCGGCTGGCAGTGACGTTGTTTCTGCGGACGCCTGACAAGCACGGCTGAAAACCACAGCTGCTACGGACGCCTAGTACACACTGAAAATCGCCTAATGTGGCCAGTAACGCCATCGCGTTAATAGAAAACGCTGTCGAAGTTCCCGACAGCATTCAAGACCCCGAGGCTATTCTGTAGACCAAAAGCTACGCGGCGTGCCTCTTAACCAAAATGAACTGTGGCGCGTGAAGTTGCGGTTCGATTCGCTTGTTTCGCTACTTCAGGAATTGGAGCAAGAGTTGTGCGCCGAATTTCTAACTGCAGCCATTTTAACCATAAAAGTGGAAAGAAAGAAAAGGAAATCTGTAACGAAGACGGGAAGTGAAGGAGCTGAAGACAGTATAACATTTTCTTTTACGTTACTTCATTACTTGTGAATCACTCATTGAACATGTTTGTCCGGATAAGCCCACTGGGTTAGCGTAATAATTCATTAGAGGTGTCAAAAGAGAAACCACAGTTCTCGGAAGTCAGCTTTGCCAATGGCAGTGCGCTGTGAATCAGTGGGCATTAGAGGCACATCACAGAAAGACAAGGATCTTTGACGCGACCTACAAGATCAGTGTAAATGCGCCGGCACTTGGCTGACAAGAGAAAGGAAACTCTCACTTACGTTCAGCGACACCCTAATTAGCTCGCATTCTTTTGTTTGCCTAATTAGCAGCCTTCTGTTCGCATAAACAGAATGAATTCGTGCTGATCGTTGCATGGAAATTTTGCCAGTATTCAGTAAAAGACGTTGAGAAAACAGTGGGATGCGCCGTAAAAGTAGAGAGACAGACGATATAACGGGCAAACGTGCTGTGGGGCAAACATGTGGGGCTCGTTATAGAAGCGTCCCCACAAGAGGGATGTGAAAGCTTTCCCTGTTACTTCCCAGGCTTTACATTCGGAGAACTGCAGCTCTAGCTTTACTACTTGCTTCTTTAGGTTGGATCACGACATTTGCAGGTAACCGATAATTAAACCTCATCAAACGTTTTGCTAGAGTAGGGCAGGAACAGACTTGCAGGTGGTGGTTTACTGGAAATGCGTCTACTTTTTTAATCACGAAGTATCGACTTTGTTACTTTCGTAATGGGAACAGACGACCGGTACATTGTGTAACTTCTGTTGTACACATTCATACTTAAAAACAAACTCGTTTCAACCCATGCTCGAATCGATGACTACCAGAACATTTCTATCATGGTGAAGGATTCTTCTCAGGGGCGAAGGCCCTTAGGGGCTGGGGCTGTTGGCGTCGCCTATCGTTTTCGTCGTCGTAATCGTCTTCTCATGTAGTCACGGTACTAAAACAACCGGAAACTTGTTCACGCCTCGCGCTAGAACGTAACGCGTACTAAAAAAATACAGGGACGCTCATTTACGCCTCGGTCTGGAAAGCTTCGTGCTTCAAAGACAAGAGACTTTTATAGCAAAGCTGTATACCTTTAATTACACCCCAATGGTTTCATCTAAGTTGGCAAAAACGCCAAGACGCCAAGAACGCACTTTTACACTGCATGCCTCGCCCCTCCCCAGCTTTAACGTTAGTGGAGATGGCCCGGGATTCTTTTTTTTTTTTTTGCATTCGTGTGGCTCAGATGTTTCTGACACGCTGAAGGAAGAACTCACCAAGGCCCAACCAACTAATGGTGAAACAGCGCACACCGCAACGTTTTGATCACACGCAATGGCTTTTGTACTTTCCCTCGACTCACCAATGCACCAGAGAACTCGCCCCGCCTTCTGCTTGCACCAGATGGGCACCCGTATTTCACGTTGAAAAATCTACGCCTTAATATCCACTAGTTGCTGTAGGAACAGAGTCAACACCATCGATCCTTCAAGCGCTTCCGCAGAGCGGCTGGTCGGTGCTCCCGGAAACGTTTTTTTTGAAGAAACCGCGGAATCATTACCAGCAGCAACTCGAATAAGCAGATACACGGTAAATGGAATGGAGTTTCAGTGTAAAAGAGTAAAAGCTGCTACGTTATCAACAATAGTAACAAAACTGCGCGAACGAAACGAACGTGCATAGAAGTAAATTGGCCGCATGAGTGCAGGGCGTAAGGAAACGTGCGAATTCGCCAATTTTGCTGTTCCTCGCAGCGTCGTGTGCATGTTTGGCTTTAAAAGTGATGAGAAAGTGACTTGATACCCGTTAGTCATATAGCAACGCGTTATTTTCGAGACTTCACAAACGAGTTACGGCGTGTTTAGTTACCTTGAAGCTATGAGGACAAGCACCGCTGTTCATTTCTTTTCAGTAACGTGCGTGAATGAATAGGCCCTCGTTAACTTCAACTCGGATCTTTAAAAAGTGAGAGAAAATTCTGACGTGAAGGTGAAGGATGCCATTAACTTTCTTGCTCTTGCGTCCAGAGTTATTTGGAAACACTTCCGACGACGTCAATTTGAAAAAAAAA
Organism: Haemaphysalis longicornis; assembly: GCF_048455015.1. NCBI lineage: Eukaryota > Metazoa > Arthropoda > Arachnida > Ixodida > Ixodidae > Haemaphysalis > Haemaphysalis longicornis. The sequence goes on along the minus strand of NW_027526361.1, from coordinate 9,353,860 downwards.
ATGAAAAAGTTGTTTAAAGAATCATCATCAGCCCACTCAGGTCCACTGCAGGACACAGCTTTCTCCCATTTACCTCCAACCACTCCTCTCCTGCGCTTCTAGAGTCCACAGTTTACCCCCTAGTTTCCCTAATTCATCCCTCCATCGCGTCATTGGTCTTCCCCTTCTTCTGGACACATCTCTTCGTATCCACTCTGTTACCCTAATTGTCCATCGGTTGTCGGTCTGTCTCACCACATGACCAGCCCAACTGTATTACTTTTTCTTTATTTGAACTATGATATCGTCAACTCTAGTGCGTTTTCTGATCCATGCAGCTTGTTTACTGTCCCTGAGTGTTATTCCTAACATTATTCGTTCCATGACCCGTTGAGCTGAACTAAGTTTGCTTTCTAGTTGCTTTGTAAGGCGCCAAGTATCAGCTCCGTATGTCATCACCGGCAGTATGCACTGGTTGTAGATTTTTCTTTTCAGTCACAGAAGTAGCTTATACTTTTCATTATTTGGGAGTGCATGCCGAGTGCTCCCCAATCCATACCTATTCTGCGCCGGATTTCTCTCTCGTGGTTGGGGTCAGCCCTAACTGTCTGTCCGAGATAGTTAGTCTTTTACTTCTTCTATCGTTTCGTTTACTAAGCTGAAGGGGACGTTTGTGGCATGTTTAATCCTCATTACGTTACATTTATTCATATTTATTTTTAGCTCCACGGCCGTGCTTTCTGGTTGTAGTTCGTCAACTATTTTTTGCACGTGTTCTGCGGTCTCGCTCAGCAAGACTATGTCGTCCGCAAACCTCAAATGGCTCAAGTATTGCCCGTTTATCCTTAATTCTATGTTTTCTCCAGTGAAGCTTTTTGAATACCCCCTCCAGACACGCTGTGAACAGTTTTGGAGAGACGGTATCTCCCTGTCTTACTTCCTTTCCGTTGGGAAATTTATCGCTTTGCATGTGCAGGGCTCTAAGATTTGTCTTCCTGAAGTCTCGCGTAGGTTTCCTCTATTCCCGGGTCTTTTAGTGCTTCTAAAACGGTTGCGGTGAGTACGGAATGAAACGGTCTTTCGTAATCTATAAATCTCATGCAAATGGGCTTATTGAGCTACGAATTTTTCTATCATGTGGTTGACGACATGGATGCGATCCATGGTTGAGTGCGCTTTCCCAAACATAGCCTGCTCTCTGTGGTGATAGGAATCTGTGGGTAACTATAACGTCAGTAAACCGCTTCTAAGCAACTGAGAGTAGGCTGATGGGTCTGTAATTCTTGAGGCCTGTGGGATCTCCCTTGTTAAGAATCAGAACAATGTTGCCGTTTTTCCAGGCAATGGACACGTTTTGATTCTTCACGTATTCCGAAAATAATACCGCAAGCTTTTCCAGTACATCTCCTCCCTTCTTCAAAAGATCTGTGGTTATGCCGTCGTCTCCTGCAGCTTTTTTTTATTTTCTTGCCTTTGAGAGACTTTCCAACTTCCTCTTTGGTTACTGATGGGACGTCGCAGTTTGAGTTTGTACTCTCAGTAGTTTCCCCTGGTCTCACATCCCTGGCATACAGCCTGCGTAGAATCGTTCTTCTACTTTTACTATCTCGCCCAAGTTGTGCATAATGTTACCCTGCTCATACAGAAGTGAATCTGTATTCATAATGAGTGTACTTTCCCTCATTTCTGGCGCCATTGTTTATATAATTATACTCTCATGCTACTGCAGCTTCTCCTTGTTCGACTCTCCAGGGAACGCTACATTGCATGGGTATGGAAACAATGTTACATAAGACAGCGCAAAGCAAGGCACCGGGTGTAACTGGGACGATTAAGTTTGAAAGGCTCTGCGGCGTGGGGAGTAGTGGAACTTCAACCATTATTTAACAAAAACATCGGTAGCACTGTCTCTCGCCCACAGCGTCTTCTAGTCAAAGCAGTATTACAGCATAGTGTACCAGAAAGCCGTCACTGCCAAAATGAGCAGTTGTGAGTACGTTGCGTGAGTCATCGGAATCTTAATAAATGCTCTGACTTGTTGGGGAACATTTTTCGCTCTACAAGAAGGTCGAACACACCCCGTAGAGTTTAAACATTTTCAAGCATTTTTATATTGGCAAGCCTCGACCTTTCAAGCCCCGGCCCGCGCAGCCCTCTAACGCCAGTTTTTTTTTTTTTTTTTCGTTTCGTTCGCGTACCTTATAACGCCAACGTGGGAAGAGTGGATCGCTCTACGTGAAAGCGCTGAGTACTCTACATGGACCACCCTGGAGGACCTCTTACGCGAAAGGCTCGTAGAAGGCAGTTAATGAGCGTGAGGCCCCAGACTATCGGCGCTTTAAAAAATAAAGCGTGTTCTCCCATAGTAGCGTTCTTTCTTTCTTTCTTCCTTTCTTTCTTTCTTTCTTTCTTTCTTTCTTTCTTTCTTTCTTTCTTTCTGTCTTTCTTTCTGCCTTGCTTTCGTTCGTTCTTTATATCTTTCTTTCTCTCTCTCCCTCTTTTTTTCTATATTTATTGCTGTGTTTCTTTCTCTCTCCTCTCTTTCTTTCTCAATTTCTTTCTTTCTGTCTATCTTCCTTGCTTTACTTCTTTCTGTCTTTACTTCTTTTATTTTATTTTATTTTATTTTATTTTATTTTATTTTAATTGCACTTCTTAGACGGAAAAGCGTTCGCAGATGCGTAGTCGTGCTGCTGACCGCTGTGCTTGTTCGCCCAACGCAAAAAAGTGCTTCCCGCACCCTAGTTTTACGCTGTACGGTAAAAATATCAGTTGATTTTATTTCCTTAGTACCTATGTTAGCTTCGCTGTTTCTTCGCCCGCTTTCAATTGGCCTTAAATTTTCCTACTAGCGTACAAGTCAGCGAAGCGTCGCATGTGCGCTTGTGCAGTGCATGTGTGGAGTGACCTGGACGTGGACCTTGATACAGTGTACAAACTAACAAAATATAGAAACGCACATTCTTCCATTCACAATAGCGTCGTGGCTTAGTTTCAATTGAGCTAACGAATTGCGACGACCCGTCGACGGTCGGCGGAGTAAACGCTGGGCCTTCTGACTCTGTCGGAAGGTTGGCCAGCCGTACAGTAGCGCAGACAAACCAAGTCATTTCCTCCTGACGTCACACGAAAACGCCACAGAAAATGGGCAAGGACGTACAGAGGAGGAAAGCATTTTCGAATCGATTTTTCAACTAAATCAATTCTCGTAAACGCGCTCAGAGTGCTCGAAACATGGAATATGGACTCTGGACTACGATTTGCGTTAGTAATCCCGCATTGCTTACAAATCACTTCAGTGTCCCTTAAAAAGAGCTCCGTCGCAGGCGACCCTGCACCTACTTGCGGATAGCGCAAACAGCCGTGAAGCGGAAGTGGCACTGCGGCCGGCCCTGCGCTTTTTCCTACGGCCAGCCTGGCCCCGAAGCGTCTGACCAGCAGCCAGGCGCGTGCGGCTGCTCGCTGGAGCGTCACTTCAGCCTGGGCGTACTGGCCGCGCTCTTTTCAATTTCGCTTTGAATATATCCGATTTTAATGCGTAGCATTCTTTGCCGAGTACTCCCTCAGCCAGGACCACGCAACGCCCTGCATTTCCACAAAAATGGAGATATGGCGGAGTTTCCTGCTGTAATCGCAATTAATGCGTAAATGTAAATAACTGGTCGCACGAAATTTTGACAAACGAAAGAATAAGAAAAATAAAAAAATTAAGGAAAATGGCGAAACGCATAACGCCATGCATTTCAACAATAATGCAGATTTCGAGAAAGTTTCAAATGTAATCGTTATAATAACGTAAATGGAGATAATTGGGCGACGAAATTTAGAAAAATAAAAATAAAAAAAGTAAAAAAAATACGGAAACTTGCAAAACGTATAACGCATGGCATTTCCACAATAATGCAGACTTCGCAAAAGTATCACTTGTAATCGTTACAACCGCGTAAATGAAGATAATTGGACACGAATTTTGAAAAACTAGAAAAATAAGAAAAATATAAAATAATTGCGGAAAATGGCGAACCGTGCATTTGCAGAATAATACAGATTTCGCGTAAGTTCCAAATTTAATAGTTATAATAACGTAAATGAAGACAATTGGTCGGACGAAATTTTGAAAAACTAAAAATTAAGAAAAATATCTAGAAATTACTGATAATGGCAAAACGTATAACGCACGGCATTTCCAAAATAATGTAGATTTCGCGAAAGCTCCAAATGTAATCGATAGAATAACGATGCAAATCGATGCAAATAATGGGTCCAACTAAATTTTGAAAAACGAAAAAATAACAAAAAATAAAAAACACAGAAAATGTGAAAACGTATTCCGCATGGAATTTCCAAAATAATGTTGATTTCGCGAAAGTTGCACCTATAATCGTTATATTTGCGTAAATGAGATAATTGGTCGAAAGAAATTTACAAACACTACAAAGATAGGAAAAATATATAAAAATACGGAAAATGGCGAATCGTATAACGCCCTTAATTTCCACAATAATGCAGATTTGACAAAAGTTCCACTTTTAATCGTTATAATAGCGTAAACGGAGATAATTTGTCGGACAGGATTTAGAAAAACCATAAATATTTGGCTGGAAAAAACACACTCAGGACAAGCGGCATAAGAATGCTACGCGTTTGGAGATAATTCCCTGAATTTCTGAAGAAGCTTTTTTACCTTTTCTCTCTTCTCTCATTCCTATCCTGTCACCCCCCCTCCCCCACCATCCCTCCTCCGAACTGGGTTGCATGGCGGTGAACTCCCCGCTGAGTTCCATAATATCCCCAGTCCTTCTCTCTTCATTTGCTTTCCATCTCTTCATCTGCTGGCTTTGAGAAATTCTATGAAGCTTAGTCTTGCGATTAGAGAACGCCAGACGGCTTCACGCTTAACATCAGCGTTCACGACATTAGGTGAGCGAAGCTGGGCTGAATTTTTTTTTCTTTTTAACCCCAAATACTTGTTTGCTTTATTGTGGCGAGGAATCATTGTTTCTTCCCGCATGTGTCACCCCAATTCAATTGGGTTTGGTTGATTTAGTTAAACCCCTAACGGTGACCTGTGTAGCAAAGATATCACGTAAAAGGCGCGACGGGAAGAAAAAGCAGACGCAAACTCGCCTGATGAAACCGATTTATCATTGGCGTACGATATCGTTGCTGTCATACGACGTCTTCGTTCTACTTTTAGGGAGCGCGTTCTCACCCCTCTAGCTCGGTCGTCACTTCATGGCTGGGTTGGACGAAATGTTTTCAAAATAAACGCATAGACGGGCATCGATCGAAATGACGAAAGGGGTTATGCAATGCTTCATAACATACTTGGCAGTTCATAACTTGGCAATTCATGCGAACTTCCACTCAGCACTGCGCGGCAACGCGAGCAGCCAAATATTGGGGGCCAGGAAAACAAATCGCGAGTTCTACGCCCGCGCGAACAATATGGGATGCAACTTTAAGACAAACATTTTCGAATTGCTACTCTCGGCATTTTTTCATGTGCACTTGCTTGCACGTTACGACCTGGCACCTATTGTGTCGGCAAAGTTTTAATCTTGCAGTTTTCCCTCACGGTATACGCTGCGCTAGTGATTGATAACGCGTAACTCGTGTTGTACAGTCCTGTTGTAAAATGTTGGTGCTTGTCGGCTTGATTTTTGTGTGAAGTGCTTTATGGTTTCACATCAGTACCCCAGTAAACTGCTTTAAGCTACATGTCCATCTGTGCGATGTGATTCCTATATTGTATCGCTCACTCCTGCCAAGGACCTTGTTTAAAAGCTCGGCAGTATTACAGAAACAACAATAAATAAATAAATAAATAAATAAATAAATAAATAAATAAATAAATAAATAAATAAATAAATAAATAAACCCTTCCCATCTTCTGAGGAATCCCTGGGGCAATCCATCTCTTTCTTTTTCATAAATAACGGTACGATAGGCTGGCCGTTCCTATCAAGTGTTCTTTTCCCCTTTTTTCCTTTGAAGCAGGATAAGACTTGAAGTGAGAGTGCTATAACGATCCGAATTCGCTACATCAACGCTTTCTTTCTCTCCTTTTTCTTCTTTCTCAGCATGCCTGCCAGCAAGAAGAACAAAATGGTGTGACAAATTATACGGGCTCCAGACAGGGGTGAAACGCGACACACCTTTGCAGCAATGGCCAGAGAGAGAGAGAGAGAATAACTTTATTTCTGACGAGGCTCAGTCCTAGCGAGTGTCCCTCAGGTGAGGGAGGCGCGCCAGGTAATCCTGAGCCCTAGTGGCGGTCAGGAGCTGTAGCTCGGGCGAGGAGCTCCCGGTCACCTCCAGCCAGGTAGTGGGAGGGTTGGGTAAACGGAGCGGGGGTAAAGAGGGGCATTCCCAAATGGCGTGTGGCGTGGTATCTCGAGCGCCACATGCCGGGCAGTTTGGGCGGGGATATAATGTGGGATAGATGTGGTGGAGGACGTGTCTGGTGGGGAGGGAATGGGTCTGTAATTGTCGCCATAATCTGTCCAAGGGTGAAGGAAGAGACGTGTGAGGGGGCGGTAGTTCTAGCCGCTCTAGGCGGTAATGTGTGGTAATGTCGCTAAAAGTAAGCAGGGGTTCGCGAGCGTTTCGTGCGCCGTGCTGTGAGACGTCCACGTCTGGTGCTCGGTAAATGAGTCCTCGAGCGGCCAGGTGGGCCGTTTCCGCACCGCCAAAGCCCACGTGGCCGGGGGTCCAGTGCAGGATTACGATTTTGTTGGGAGGAGGGCGGGATAGGAGAATTTGGCGAGCAGGGAAGGAGATGTGTCCCCGCGCGAAATTTCGTACGGCCGTCTTAGAATCGCAGAATATGTGAGATGGGGGTGGTTGGTGTGTTATGGCCAGAGCTATTGCCGCTTCCTCGGCCTCGTGGGGGTGGGCTGTGCGGATGGTGGCTGCCGCTGCTGGGATCGGTCTGTCTTCTGTGATAATAGCAGCCGCAAAAGCAGGTCGGTGTCTATATTCCGCGGCGTCTACGTAAATGGAGTCAGGAGATGGGGGGAATAGGCGTAAGTGTGCCAAGGCGCGGGCCCTTCGTCGGGCTGCGTGGTGGTTAGGATGCATGTGACGGGGAAGGGGGAGGATTTCGAGGTTTTCGCGGTGAGACACGTCCCACGAATCGCGTACGGGTAGCTGAACGCGTCCCGGTGTCTGGCGCATGGCGTACGTTTAGCTCGCGGTGCGTTCCGAGAACGCAGTCCAAATCGAGCACAGGTGTGCGCAGCCGCACGTGTCGCAATGAGCGGCCCCAGCGAAGTGTCCGGCGACCCCGGCTAGACCAGACTCGGGCGCGTCCAGGACGCCGCCTGAGCGAGCAATACTATCTGGGTTAACCTTAGCGTTTTGCTCGGTGGACGCCGCGTGTCGCAAGGGCCAAAACCCTTTCATAACTGGCCTTGGAAGGCATGGCGGGGCTGCTAGCCCCACGGGCCGATGGCGGCAGCGCGAGTGGGTGGCCGAAACCCGAGAGAGGTGCTTGACCGGCAGAGTCCTTCACTGCGGAGCGCCTGCAGGGGGAGGCTTAGCTGGCAAACACCCCGCTGTCTTAAACATACGCGCATATAAGTATATACATCACATACAAGGTGAGGATGGCATGTTTTTTATTGTACAGACTAGGGACGCTACGTTCATTTGCTGTTGAGCATAACACAACTACTGTATACACCATTTCTCAGGTGTTTCAATCAGACTTAGAAAAACATAAGTAATACGCTTTTATAATTCTGCACCCATGATTATCGGTCTGTCGGTCAGTCGGCATCGGTAGCACGACATTATCAAACCACAGCAGGAAATCAGCGCGTTGACTTTATGTACTGGAGGGTGATAGGAATCTATGGCAAACTTTTATACAATAACCTCGTCGGCTATGACCGTAACACAAAAGCCGTTTTTCTTTTTCAGGTAAACTTTAGGGCAAAGCACATATTATTTGCCGCAGAATATGTGGCTACTGTGCGAATAATTGCCACGAAATTCAGAAATTTCTTGTAAGTTGTTATGTTGTTGATCTAGGAGTTACCAAAGGGAGGCAATAAATAACTAAACCTATCCCACTTTAAAACAAGTTCCGCATTTGGCTTGTGGTTAGTGATATGAGTCCCCAATGTTTGACATCGAGATGGACTAACGGTCTGCATCATCCTCCCCAACTGATTACGCGCAATTATAACTTGTATTACCACTTAACATCGGTCTCACGTCGCCTCACTGGAGGGAGCTTAATCAGCCAATCTTGCTACCTCAAAAGGTTGATGTCGGATGTCGTTGTCGTCGTCAGATGCAGTTGCCGGATGTCGTTGTTGCTGCCGGATTACTTAGTCGCACTCGCTGGTGTTTTGACAGCACTGGCGCTGCCGGAAGACAAATAACCAGCGCCAAAAGGCTTGCTTTATTTCCTTTTATTGTTTTTTTTTTCTGTGCGCTATCCCCCAATTTCTGCATTGCGAACACAGAATAACATCCTGCAGCTGTGTTTCCTCTCCGGACAAATGAGACATGTCTTGCGTCAAAGACCGATTACAAGCTTTGAGTCAATGTCATTTCGCACTTAAGGCACGCGTTTGTACTGGCCTTCCATCGCAATAAGTTCTGAGTAGCTGACGCAGCCGAAGCTAAGGCAACACATATAATGGAGTGCGACGGAAGGCTAATCCGCACTCAGGGGATTTGTTTCAGGCACTCGCAATATTGCCAAGCATTAGCATTAGAGGCAACGAACATTCCAGGCACTAAGCAGTAAGCGCGATGAAAGCGCAAGAAAGCCAATCTGATTGACTGTGGCATTCAAAGCAACATAGTCACACAATATTAACATATCCAGAAATTCGGGACACGAAGCCCCGTGTACCAGCGGTCGCAAACATTTAACTGTTAAAATCTCCCGTGATGACGTCTTTGGTGACTCGCGAAAGAAAAAATATGATAAATATAAATCATCTTCCCAGCAACGTGCTTTATCGCAAATCGCCTTCTCCTGGATGCCTTATGGGTACGCAGTATTAATACCTGCGCTGCCCGAAACACATTTGTCGTTTGGAAGCTGCTTTTGATGGCGACTAAAGCACGACTCTCGATTTAGCACCAAACGTGCCTTACTTATACCGTCGCACATGCCTGTTGAGTTCGGCGCAAAATGAATGCAGAGATAAAATGGGGACGGGGTGAGCGAAATGAGAGGGAGAGAACATTTTTTTCCCCTAGATTATCCGTCTTGGTCAAGCGAGCGTGAAGTCTAAGTTTTGATGCAGTGGCCTTTCGATTCATCATAAACTGCTCCGCACACGCACGAGTGCCTTTATTATTGCATCGTTGCCGCACCTTCGCTTGCTGTTGTTAAAGGGACACTGAAGTGAATTTGTCAAGCTCCCGTTTTTGCTTGCACTGTGTAGACTGGCTCAAATTAGCACATTTTTCATCATTTATCCGGTTGACAAATCGGTAACTATTTTACAAAGCGCGAAAGAAGAAAAACTACCATGCGCGGTTTGCGGCGGCCGCACAAACTAAGCTGGGACGTTGGGAGGAGGGGGCGCCGTGATTGGACGATGCCCAAGGTTAGCAATCAAACAAGTTTCGGTTTCGGTTTCGGTCTGTAAAACAACATGTTTGACATTCGATGGCGTCGTTGAATGGGCATTCTCAATATCCCAGTTATCGTAGTACCGCGCTTCTGCCATGTTGTCGGCTGTAAAATGCATAAGATAAGCCTCCCAGGACGGCTTGGAATCGTAGCATTCACTATCTGAGGCCTACGCAGTGCATGAACGCCCTCCGCGTCCCCGCAGACGCTCAAATGCATGCGCTTTTCCCCCATATTTGGAGCTTGCCTCGCTCATGCCTGTATCGTAAAAAGCGTGTTCGCACCAGGCCAAGGGTCTGTTGATTCCGGCCTGTGCCCACTGCCCGCAAGTAGTCGGTGCTTATGGCAACAGCACGCCAACGAGAACTCGCTAGCGCGGCAGTGCCAGCCTGCGCGAGTTCTGTGGACTAGTTCGTGGAGCAATGAACGTTGCGGCCCAAAAAAAGGTGAACTAAGTATAGAAAACATCGGCAAAAAACGAAAAAGTTAACTCATAAAAAAAAAAAGCATGTACCCGCGGCGATTCGAACTTGTGACTGGCAAAATAATTGCGGTGACATACCTAGCGCACCAGACGACTAGGCCACAGAGGGCCACTGGCGGGAATGGAAAATATCAGGTATATAATGTATAACCAGTTTACACTTTTATTTAGTTTTAGTATTTCAAGCAGCTTAGGTGACTATTTCATGTATTGCGCTCGTGCAGTAAGCGTCCCCCGAGTTTCCACAATAGCTCACGTCTAGCAATTGCATTTCGTAGACGGGAAAGCGTTCGCAGATGCGTAGTCGTGCTCCTGACCGCTCTGCTTGTTCGCACAGCGCAAAAAAGTGCTTCCCGCACCCTAGTTTTAGGCTGTACGGTAAAAATATCAGTTGATTTTATTTCCTTAGTACCTATATTGACTTCGCTCACTCTTCTCCCCCTTCAAGAGGCCTTATATTTTCCTACTGGCGTACCAGTCAGCGAAGCGTCGCATGCGCGCTTGTGCAGCGCTTGTGTGAAGCGACCTTGACTTGGAGCTAGATACAGTGTACAAACTAACGAAGTAAATAAAGGCGCATTCTTCCATTCCCAAACGTGTTGTGGCTTAGTTTCAACTGATCGAGCGAATTGCGACGACCCGTTGGCGGCCGGCGGACTAAACGGTGGGCCGACTGACTCGGTCGCGGAAGGTCGGCGAGCCGTGCAGTAGCGCAGCCAATTGTCAGCTCCTCTCCTGCTGACGTCACACGAAAACGCCACAGAAAATGGGCGAGCGTAAAGAGAGGAGGGCAGCATTTTCGAATTGATTTTTCTACTAAATAAATTCGCGTAAACGCGAACAGAGTGGTCGAAACAGGGCCCAGGGACTCCGGACTACAGTTTGCGCTCGTAATCCCGCATTGTTAGCAAATCACTTCAGTGTCCCTTTAAAGCGTGCAGTTGGGCTAGTCTCTGAACGGCCGCTTTGTGAAAATGCTCAGGATGGTGCGTCATGCAGCACCCCAAAAACGGCGGCGATGGAGCTCCTGTAGTCGTCGCTGTCGTCGTCGTCGTCGTAATCGTCGTCTCATGCAGTAACGGTACAAAAACACCAAGAAACTCGTTCACGCCTCGCGCTAAAACGTAACGCGTACTAAAAAAACACCGGGACACTCGTTTACGGCTCTCTCTAGAGAGCTTCTCTCTAGAGAGAGAGGGCAGTTGGTGGCACCACTTCGCCCGTCACTAACGGTTTTCGTTGTTGCCGCAGCCTGGACGATTCCTGTCTTCACCGCCTGACGCTGCTGAGCTTGGTTTGCACAACCTGCGCAATGGATGTCAAGATTTCGTCAGCGACACGCAGCAGGGGATGATGCTTGGCTGAGAACTTTGGACTCTTGGGCGCAGCGCGGGCACCAGGTGGCAGTGGCGCGGTGGCATTGCCTTCATAACGCCCGGCCTACAGGCATTCGGCGCAGTTGGTGGCACCTCTTGGCCCGTCACTAACGGTTTTCGTTGTTGCCGCAGGTAAGCTGGTTGTATGGTATATTGTTTAGTTGCGAAAGAGAAGGGCTATAAATTCGTCTGGGTGAAGAGTGGAAGGATTTACCTACGAAAGAAGGAGGGGGATCCGGCTGTGCGGGTAATGCACTGTTCTGATTTGGCACAGCTGCCTTAAACAAGTTGCATTGCTATTTCTTCTAATATTTTTTTTATTCTGGCTTTTCTTTCGTTTCTTTAATGAATTCAACAGCGCTACAATTTCAAAACTTTTCTGGTTGTCGCGATGTGCTTTTAACAGCAGATGCAGGTTTTACTGTTTTGCACGTGAACATAAGAACTATTCGCAAACACTGGGATGAATTTTACCATGTTGTTAACATACTCCATGATTTGGTAGATATATTTGTACAGACTGAGATAAACATATCAAAGCAGCTGTCAGATCAGTTCTTTCTTAGCGGTTTTCATGCTTACTGCTACCAACGCCGCCTGTATTAACATTGCCTGACGCGTCGCGCGCTTTTCAATGGGAAGGGTAGGGACGCTTAGTTCAGGCACTGATCCGCTATGTGACGCGTGCCGGCGGACATCTCGCCTTACGTCACTGCTCGCGAGTCGCGAACGCTGCACCCACTTCTACGACGTGTGTCTGTCAGCTTGCCTGTTGGGCTTAAAGGGCCGTTTCGCTTACATCTTAGCCGTGACGGGGCGCTAGTTCTGTGGCGCACTGGGGATCTTGTTCAACGTGTCGCTCGCTTCATACTTGCCGCATTTTTCCAAAGATAAAGACGGAGGCTGACTGAAATAGTCTAAAAACATACTGATTGTCAGGTAGACATATAGCTAACAGAAAAACGATATTTTCGGATGGGGCAGCCAATATTTTACTGATATTTTTCTTCCTGGGGTATTTAGAGAAGAAAAAATTGCGTGCACGTTTTTTGTTCAGGCGCTCACTTCTACGATTACTTTCCAATAATATCATGTGCTTGTAAACTTCAGAAAATTATAGGAAACAAAAGGATAAGCAGCTGCGATCCCGCCACGCTGTCCCGGCGCTTCTACAGTACAGTCCTCAATTTTAGAAGTGCGTACCGATGCGGAGTGCGAACAGGGGGGGTCAAAACAAAACCTAAATGAAGGGGATAGAGGGGGATGCCCCACTCAGAAAATTTCAGGGCCTGTGATCCGAGTAGATAAGCGCGCAAAGCCGGCATCAGCCTGCGGCAGCGCAAGGGGTTTTGCTTCGTGACAAAGGAAGTTTTATCAGTGACAGACCAAGACAGACAGGCATGGTGAAAAACAAGAAGGCGTATGAGCGCCGCCTCGGGAACGCTAAGCAAACTTTCCACTATTTTGCATAGTTTCCGAAAAGCGGCGCTGGCTGGCGGACACGAAAGCACGCTGGAAGGCTACGGAGCGGGGAAGGGTAGGAGAGAGCAACAGGAGAGTGGCTGTTTGGCCATTTTTCGCTCACGCGTTAGGCACTGTTTATACAGGCGGCGTTGCTTCTACTCTCGCGAATCTAATCTAGGAGGCGGAATCGCGTTATTTGTTAGAGATAGCTGGGTTTCTTGTTCCTTTTAAACATTTCCTTTTCATGTGCAGAATCCTTGGCCGTCCGTGTTCATAACTCCGTTTTTGATATAACACTGCTAGCTATATATCGGCCTCCGAATCAGAATGCTTATAAATATGTTGAAGAACTAAGTGCAATTCCATTTCCGCCAGGGCATGTTTGCATTATTGGGGATGTGAACATTGATCTTCTGAAAGGCAGAAATAGGGTAGTTGTCGAATATGTAAACGGGCTTGCGGGAGCGGGCATCGTGGCAACAGTTAGTATTCCAACACGTGTTGAGATTCTGGCTGGTAAGCTGGCATCTTCCTGCCTGGATCACGTGAATGTCCGGCCAGAGCAAAATGACATCCTTTCTTTTATGATCGAACAGAAAATGTCTCATCACTTCTTTGTTGGCTGTCGTATTTTATCGCAACTTCCACACCAAACAGGAAATAAGGGGCCTTCTAATCAGATTCAAATTACGGACCAATCGAGGCTGGGCCGATATCTTTCAGAGTATAACTGGGTGTCCTTTTTAGACGATGTACTTGAGTGCGACGTTTACGACCAGTTCGTCAATATTTTCAAGCAGATGGTCATTGCATCCAAGAAAATGATTACAGTAAAGCAAAGACGGCCCAGTTGTCCTTGGTTTAATCAAAATGTTCTTTCTGCTATTGCCGAAAGGGAATGCGCATGGACAAAAAGTCGCCGTTCACCTAAAAATGCTCAACTGGCAGCACTTTATAAAATTGCACGTAATAGAGCGCATACGTTGCTTCGGGCAGAAAAGCGCAAACATTTCAACTACCGCTTTCAAGAATTGAGGACTAACCCACCGAAAACATGGACTCTTGTCAATGAATTGCGCGGCCGAGCCTCCAAAAACACGGTCGACACTATCACTAAAAACTTCGGAGGAATATCTGCTAAGCTGGCTGATCACTTTAATTCCTCTTTTGCAATGGGGGTGACGGCTGGGCGTTCCACTGCAAGTATGGCAAATGGGACCATGTCTGTCCTTGATTCCGCCTTTTTGCCGCTTTGTACTGAGGAAGATATCCGGTATATTCTGTTTAACTTTAATCGGCGAAAATCTCCCGGTTTGGATGGCGTATCTGTTGATGTTCTATGTAAGCATTTTGAGCAACTCAAACACGTATTGCTTGCTATTTTAAATAACATAATCTCTACGCAAATTGTACCAATGGGTCTGAAACAAGCCTTAGTTAGACCAATGTTCAAAAGTGGGGAAAAAAACAATGTCAAAAATTATAGCGGTATTTCAATCCGCTATAATCCGCTATAAAGCGATATTGGAAAAACATGTTTGTTCAGTATTACTTAGTTTCCTTCAATCTCGTGATGTCTTTTCACCTACCCAGTTCGGTTTTGTAAGTGGTCGAGGCACACAAAAAGCCTTAGAAGAAGTTTCTGATTTCCTGAATGAGGCCATTGATCAAAATGAATTCGCTTGTGCTCTCTTTTTAGATGCCACCAAGGCGTTTGATTGTGTTCATCATGGGATATTGTGTGCAAACTGTATAATTATGGAATTCGTGGTCCATTACTTTCTTTACTTACCAATTATCTTGCTGACAGATCTCAGACCGTTGTCATTGGAAAAGTTGGAAATGCACAAATTCCTTTGTGTAGTGGAGTGCCACAAGGGTCTATTCTTGCAACTGTTCTGTTTAATTTATATGTTAACGATCTGAGTCATTCCATATTTTACTGTCGCGTTGTTCAGAACGCAGATGATACACTTTTGATTTCTAGACACATTGATTATGCAACAGCTGTGAAGAATTTACAATACGATTGTGAACAACTAATGGAATGGTTTGAAAACAACGTGATAGGGATTAACAAAACTAAAACACAACTTGTATGTTTTCACAATCCTCTCAAACCTACCTCCCAAGAAATACCAATCTTCCTACACAAGTCCTCTTGTAATAATTGCAGTTGTTCTCCGGTTCATTATGTCTCGACTGTTGAGTACTTGGGAATATTTCTCTATTCTGACATGTTATGTAACAGCCAGTTGGTCTACATTTGTTTCCATCTTCGTAAAATTGCCTGTTTGTTAATTTCAATGCGCTCAATATGTCCGGTTTCACTCCGTAAACAGATCATGCACGCTCTTGGTTACAGCGTACTACGCTATGGTATTTGTTGCTTTTATTTTTGCTCGGCCTTTTGGCGCAACAAAGTTGACAGTTTATTGAAACTGGTATTGAAATGGATGTTGCATGGTACAAATATTGATGGCAATGTCTGTATTTTCTTATGGTCTCAGATGCCAAAATTCTTAGTTCTGTATACACAAACAGTAGTTCTGAAATATGTTTGGACGAAAGAGTACTGTGTTCCGTACATTCCCGTGAGGGACCTTCGTCAACGCAATCATTTCGCTTTGCCTAGGACACGAACTAGGTATGGGGAACGTACTCGCGCTTTTTATGTCCCGCATACAATGAATCAGTTACCAGACGATGTTTTCTCCCTCAGTAGCCGAAAATTAATTAAGAAATGTCTGTTTGAACTCTTCTATTAACTATTTGCTCATCACTCACCACTATTTTTATATTGGTATTTTTTTCCTTTTTTTTTCCTTTTCTTCTCTTTTTTGTGTGTCCGTACCGGCGAAGTGATTGGCCTCGGTGCCGCCAACTGCCGGGCACTGCCCTTCAAGCCTTCTGTGGCTTTGGCAGGCCCGCAAATGTACCTTGTATATTGCAATAAAGATACAATATATTATATAGCTTCGTGCTTCAAAGACAAGAGACTTTCACAGCAAAGCTGTATATCTGTGCCCCCCAACGGTTTCATTTCCGTTGGCATTAACGCCAAGGCTCCAAGAATACACTTTACACTGCATGTTTCGCCCCTCACCAGGTGCCCCGTTAGTGAAGATAGGCCGGGATTTTTTTTATTACTGCGCAAGCTTTCTATGCCGTGTACCCCACAGCGCCAACCGTGCATAATACCCTGCGATTGCACAGAGTTGCGCAACTGGTGCAGTTAACGCATTGAATTGTTTTAATTGTTTATATCGAGAGAATTGGTAGCAGACTAAAAACATATACTGAAGAGAAACGGCATAGGAATGCATACGCCTAAGCTGCACATTTTAGGTAATTTTGTTTATTTTATACTTACTGCCACTTGCAGGGGACTGCCTCAAGGGCCAGCATGCTGCTGCCTAAGCGAGGCTAAGGCAGCTATGAGGCGATAATGTGTCGTCGTGGCTTTGCGCCGTTCGCTAGCGTGCGTCCCGCTGTCCGCTGCCGCTTCCCCCAACGGCCCAGAGACGCGCTTACTGTGGTGGCGATTGCGTAACTAGGCGGTTAGCTCCTGGCAACATGGCTGGTTTTTCATTGTTCGTTTTCATCGTACGGCTGCTGTTGCGGTGCGTGGGAACATAAAAAAGAAAATATAGACCCAACCACTTAACAGCGCGTGCTACGAGAAACATTTCTTGGTCCCAGTGGATTAACTGTAGTGGTACACTGCTTGTGCATAAATACACAAAGGGTTTCACTCTTCATAGATTGTTTTCGCCCGGGGTAAAGTGGCGCAGCAGCTGTCAGGGTCAGCTCGGAATACCACTGAAGGTACAAAAAACGAAGACCGGATTAATGATAGGATGTCACACACTCATTAACGCCCTTTCTGGTATCTCGTTTGCCAAACTAATTGCATATCGGCAGGCGAAATATATCGTGCGAGATGAAACTGATTCATATTCCGCAAGAGCAACTGTACTTCTCAAGCACGGGTCCCAAGAGTGAAGACTAAGAGGATAGTTAAGAGGACATATTTAGGGCAGTTGCACGCCCTTAGCCATTATCTGCTTTATTAACCAGTTCCAATTTTCCGATTTGTTTTCTTTTTCCGGTTTTGGTACAGCCGAACAGCCGAAACGGTCAGGAGTTTTGTCAGCGCAAATTATTGCCTTTCTATATTTAACACCGCGCCGCACAGCCTCGGGGAGAGCGGGAAAAAAAACTTTAATGATGCAGAGAAGTCAGTCTAGCAGCGAACTCTGCTTGCTACTTCGTATGGGAAATGAGGAAGGGTGAAAATGAGTGAAGACTCGTAATCACACAAGAACGCCCACAAACACTAGCAGGCGCAGGGACGCATAGATAACACACGCACGGGAGTAAGTTTGAATACAACTTTGACGGAATTGCTTCGGTGTGTAACCACGTTCCCCTTCCTCTTAACTACAAATTCATTCTGTAAGGCCCAGACGTGCCAAGGCTACTCTTGAACATCAGTGTTACCTGCGGAAATGAGAGTTCTGAAAATATAAATCACACAAGGCACTGGACCACATCTTGTGAGACCACATTCTTGTAAGGTCACATCTACAGAAGTAACTTTATGCATTCTGAAAAACGCCTGGTGTTCATACACAGAATCAATTTCTAATAATGCATTCTCAGCCTTTTCTTTTGAAAAGACGCAAGGCTCTTCATTAATATACCTTGGAGCCCATAGTCTAAATCTTGTTTAATATAATCTTGTTTAATAATGCCACGATCATTGATAGCCCGCTTAAGGTAATGAAACCGCAGACAGAATTTAGGTTGTTTAGTTTTCAGATCACTTTATTCGTGACCGCGTTCATTACAAATTGTGTAAGGTGACACTGCTAAAGTAAGTGTTAGCGCCTGGCGAGTCAACTTATACCTGCAATATTTATATTGTCATTCCTCAAATATTCGTTTCTATAGAGCGGCGTCTACCCTTACAATACGCAGCGCAAATAAATCCTTTGGGAGTTCTAGGGCCAAATTGTAAAAACCTTTTCTAAAAGATATTGGGAAGCCCGTACCCTCCCCCGTGCACTAGCCATTGATGTTTGCGTCTCTTTTGTAGCCCAACGTCATCGCAATAACAGTTGCATATTCGTTTACAAAACACACCTCGGAATTAAATTTCACGCCTGAAGTGCCACTTAGACTCCCCGATATTGTCTTCCAATGCGACCTCCACCTTGATTCATTCGTGGCCTATTAAGAAACTAAATGTCCATAAATTTGCCGTCATAAATTTGCGGGCCCACCTTTGACCAAGAAAAGAGACCCTGAATGATCGCGGAAGACTTTGGTACTGGAAACTTCAGCACTTGTAATGTAATTCCCATTGAAGAAATCTATATAGCACCATGAATACATTTTCCATAATCACTTTCCCCCTGTTATTACTGCCACAACGGGACCATTAAAAAACAGAGCAATTTGAGATGCATGTATACTACAACGCATAGGCGGGTCGCTGCCAGTGGAACCTCAGGCACTTGCTTCCTGGGAAAAGCGCGAGAGAAGGGAAAGTGTTTTGAGATAATCCGGTGAAAAAAATCATTGTACTCAGCAGCTACTTAACAAATACCCCGCCGACTTCGTTTTTTTTTTTTTTTTTGTCAGATGGATGCTCGGTTCGCGTTATTGGTGGTGCTGTGCCGAGCTGCTAAAAAACTGTTTAGGGGCACTGACGTAAAAACAAATGCAGACAGCGTCGGCGCTTCGTCTCAATATCATTTACCCATGTTTGCATCGTCGGAGCCCATAGAAACGGTGCGACAGCGAAAGCTTACCACAAGCGGATTCTACGAAGCGGATTGAGCGCCCGCACCCCCATGCCCCCTGGCTACATACGCCGAGCGGTTCTGCTCAAGCTTACTGGGAAGGAAAGCGGAGAGGCCGCCGTAGAGGCTCCAAGCAACCCCAAGGCTCCTCACTTGCGGCTGTAATCATCATCATGATCACCATTATCATCATCATCACCCCCATGTACAGATTCTCCGTGTCATTAAATAATCCCTGCTTCGCGCAGCCATGGCCCCGGTATGCCTTGCGTTGTTCTTCGTTACATTTTGGTGTCAAAACCCGGGATGGCGGCTTTAATGACAGAAGAAATTTGTACACGATGATGGTGATGATGATGACAGACGCATAGCCAACGGAAGATTAAACAGCCAAGGTCTGGGATTACGACGCAAAATGTAGCGGTAGAACCACGCAAGGCTGCAGGCCGGAGCCATGGCTGCCCGTAACGGGGATGTAACTTTAATGACACTGGAACCTACTCGGTAATGATAGTTACTACTGCCGCATAGTTATGACTATTATGATAGTTATGACTCCCCTTGGGCCACACAGGCACCCCTTCCTCATAGGAAAAGTGTTGGGGGTGATCTTTGCGCTGTGCCGTTGCCAAGGAGGCTGCCGTTGCATGGCCAAAAATGTGGCTTAACGCATTAATTACCCACATTTAATAACAACTCAATTCAGTATCTCTTTATAGGCCTTTTCAAAGGCCACGGCGCCCTCTCTTGGCTACTTTCGGTGTCAAAGCCAGGCTGATACTAAAACTAGTAAAGAGAGGGCGGCACCGCCTTCTTGACGAATCCCTGCTCCGCACTTGACTGACTTCACGCTCAGTAGAACTGCTTCATTTTTTTTCTTATAGAGATTAAGGGAATAAGGCACGCTCGCCACGTGTGACGGCAAAGGCAAAAACTAAGAAAGAACAAAAAAGAATAAAAGAACAGCTAAGTAAAAATGCCTGTTTTCTACACTGCCCTGACACAATTAAATACAAAAATAATAAACTCCCCAAGAAAGGGCAGAAATACGAAAAAATTTGAAAAGGCACCAACTGTATGCTACGCCTTCAATCCGCGCAGAAGTACATAGCGCAGACAGGTATTTAATCGGTGTAATAGTATCATTGTGCATCAGTAAAAAAAAACGATGAAGAAAAACTACATACAATCAAATTTTCCAACGTATTTGGCTACTCATCATCCAATATTGCTATAAAAAGCTACCAACGAAGACAAGCTGCGTAAACATTTTTACCTATTACTAGACGATTCTCTGAATCCATTGTTGTGAAGTGGAGAACCATGGTAGAATGGAATAAAAACCAGCGGTAAACACAGCACGCAGAAGAAAATGACGGGACAAGCTGGCACTAACAACTGAACGAAACGCTGCGGTTGCTTGATAACATTTCGTTCTTGCGACGCATGACTATTCACACATGCGCAATGCTGTTGCCGGAAGGTATTTCTAGGCGTTCAAGTGCCTTGTTCGTTCAGTTGTTAGTGCCAGCTTGCACCGTTGTTTTCTTCTGTGTACTGTGTGTACCGCTGGTTTTTATTCCATTCAAACATGAACCAACTAGCCCAGTCCAACGCCTTGGTAGAACCGTGGTAGTCTTGTTGGGCGGAAGTGTTTGATCAGGTTCAGCAAGGAAACTTTACGTTGCATAATCTACCGCGGTTGCCTGTCGGCCAAAAAGTCGCAGACGAGTCTCAGGGAAGTCCCTGATCTCCTCATGTACTTCTCTGGAGGCACGGCTGAGACACTGTCACTAACGCCACCGCAAGCAGAAGCAACAGCTGCTGGCTACGGAAACTCGGCCTCCCGGAGCCTTCATGAACTGGCAGCGAGTTTCGGCACCATCAGTCTGTCACTGTGGGCGTCCTTGCTGTCGCTGGAAAAGAAAATACCTCCTTCTGCTACGGTACGCGCGCGAGCAGAGAACACTGCTACCATCGAGTCAGTGTCGGGGGCGCCGTGCTCACACACGGTAATTGACCGCCTGCACTCTGGCAACTTCGCCACATGCTTCAACTGTTTACCGGACTCGGCGGCATTGCACAAACGTGCTCCCTCCGCTTGTGGTCACTTCAGCCAATACGGCGTCCAGTGCAGTGGCTTTGGTCCCTCGAGGCTAGCCACTGAGCAACTTGGTGGCTGCGGGAATGTGTTGAACAAAGAGAACGTTCGGCTCGCCGCGAGAGAAGCCAATGGGTCTCGCTCCATGGGCACCACTCGTGCAGTGGATCCCTCGGCAATTGAGGGTCGGGCGTGTGGGCGCTTGATTCTTCCACTGTGTACACCGCTTCCCATTACCCCTCATCTTCCAGGTAGCCCTGTACCACCACGGGTCCATATTAGCTGGCGTACGCATAGGAGTCACCCCCCCCCCCCTTCTCTCTGAAGAGGGAAACAAAACGGAGCGTTGATGACCACACGCGCACTTCTTTTGTAACGTAAGCTACACTAGACGAGGTTGAGCAGTTTCGCGTGGGCCGTGAAGGGCCGTTCTGCGCAAGCGCGAGGAGCATTGGATTGGTTTGGATCGGATAGGACTGAATTGACTTGGATTGGCTTGGTTTGGCTTGGCTTGGTTTGGCTTAGATTTGGTTTGGACTGGATTGGATTGGATTAAATTGGATTGTGTTGGATTGAAATCCAATCCAATTGGAGTACGGGTGTGTAGAGAAATGAGTCTGCACATTCGCCGGTCTGTACATTCCAGAGGAGTGACGTCATAACCGCGGCAGGCGCATTGGCGCTGGCGCGTGCATAGCTGTGCGCCTCCGTTGCGCAGCAGCCAAGTCTGACGCTGCGCCGGAGTCGCTTGATAGCCGTTTCTCGTGGCTCCTGGAGAGCCATGCGGAGGGAAGAGCCATTCGCGAGGAGCAGTGACTGGACTGGACTGGACTGGACTGGATGGGATTGGCTTGGAAATCGTTTTAGCAACAGTAAGCATGATAATCAGCTATTCCTAGACAACCAGGAAACCTAAGAATAACCAGCTGAACCTTAGCTCACGCTACGTATATCTTGGAATAGCCGAGCTGAGCCACTACTATTTTTGGGGGGGTTGCACGTGGCTTGAAGAGCTGTTCCCGACAAACAATTTGTTCTAACCTAATGTGCTTCCGCAAATTTGCACCAAGAGGTGCTTCAATACGTTTATCGCTCCCGTCGATTCTTCTCATTCGAAACTGTATTTGTACAGGTCATGGGTTTCTTTTTAACGCACGAGTGAACAAAGGCGGTGACATCAGTCATCAGTAACTTCATTACAAATCGTTTCTGAATCGTATCCCACAAGATTAATACGCTTACGTGGAGGCGCACCTGGAAGCTGCGCGCGCGCGGCACAGCGGCAGAGAAAGGGCGCGCGGGTCGCACGCGCGGTTCGTCTTTTCGTATTAACATTGTTCTTTCTTATTCCGTTTACGCGAGTCGCAGCCGTAATAATGAAATGCCAGACTTTTTCCCGCTTCGAGCGCTAATGGAGTGCCAAGCTACGCAGCCGAGCGGCAAACTCCTCACCTGCGTGCGACAGCGAATTGTACGCCCGGGCGCGGCCGGAGAGACAAAAGCAAGAACGTCGAAACGGCAGTCCCAGCTCGCAGCAGAAGTCTGGCCCGGGCGTTTCCCCGCTCCCTCGGGAGGTGCCGTTAACAACTTCGGCTTAGGCAGATAAGGGGACGCGCCGTTACGGCCTGGCAGCTCCGTGTGGTTTGAATCGGGGGAAAAAGAAAATAATTTAAGGCGGCTTTTCTGCCAGCGCGTAGGGACCGGGCTGAACGTGTTTTGCGAACGCTGGAGCTCGTCGTAACGAGAAAAAAAAATGTGACGGGTGCGCCGCAAGAGTGGAGCCAATTTAGGTGGCCGCATGGCTGGTTGCTTTGGGAGCGTTATGCGCCATCAGGGTTGAATAAATAAGCTAAAACCCTTTTTCCCACTCATCAGTACGGTGGCGCCTTAAAGTATACTGCCAAATACCTGAAGTTTAGAATACTTAAGGGCTGCATAGTTATGACAGGCAGCGAGTTCAAATAAAGCTGAAAAAACACCGTTACCTGATTAGTCCCCACACAAAAGTCCCCTAAAACGTTTCTTAACTTTTTTTTAATCCTTAACGATTTTAGAAGGTTGGCAATAAGTGTGTCCAGTCGTTAATTTAGGCGACCGCGAAATCCCTCCGAATATCCCTCTGCTGAAAGACCAGGGAAAAGAGGAGACCTACGTAACACTCCTAGATGACATATACATAAGGAATGTATAGGTAGGATAATCCTTCACAAAGAAAAGTGAAAGGTTCCCGACCAGTACGGGTGTGCAACAGGGAGATACCGTCTCGCTCTCGCCTAAACTATTCACAGTGTGTCTAGAGGGAAATGTAGGAGGCTTGACTGGGACAACGCAGGATTACGGATAAACGGAGAATACTTGAGCAATTTGAGGTTTGCAGGCGACACAGTCTTGCTCAGTTAGTCGGTAGAGCTCCTGCAAGACGTGCTTGAGGAACTACAATCAACGCTTGGTCGTGGGGCTACAAATAAATATGAATAAACTGACACGCCGAAACGGACCTCTTCAGCTTAGGAAACGCAACACTAGAACACGCAGAAGAGTATACCTACTTCGGACAAGTTGTCAGTGCAGCCCAAAACACGAGAAGGAAATCCGCCGCAGAAAGGTGTGGGCTGGGGCGCACTCGGCAAACACTCCCAAATAGCGAAAAGTAAGCTACCTCTATCACTCAGAATAAGAATGTACAACCAATGCGCCCTGCCAGTGGCGGCACATGGAGCGGGAACTTGGCACCTCACTACGGAACTGGAAAGCAAACTTAGGTCGGCCAAAAAAATAGCAGGGGTGACACTTAGGGACAGGAAGCGGGCTTCCTATTTCAGGAAACAAACTCGAGTAGATGATATCATAGCTGAAATTAGGAAAGGGAAATTGACTTGGGCTGGCCATGTAGTTGTACGAAATGACAACGGACGTACAACCAGGGTATACAGAGTGACTACCGAGAGACGGGTTTAGAAGGGGAAGGACAATAGCTTTATGGAGGGACGAAATAACGAAATTGGGGTTAAATAATGGACTCGAGCAGCGCGGGACAGGAGCGGTTGCAGGTCAATGTGAGAGGCCTCCATCCAACAGTAGACACACATAGGCCGCTGATGAGGATGGTATGACAGCCAAAGGGCGATTCAGAAACTCTCTCCCTGTTTATGCATGTCCTACAAAGTGAGCACCTCAGAAGAGCGCGAGTGGCACGTGACGCAAGAAAATGGGGTGCAAAAAAATATACAGCCCCACACCCGGTTCGAAGGACCATACAAGTCCATGCCGACGACATTGATTGGTACTATAGGGCAAAGTTTAGGGGTGCGACATCCCAGCATACCGTGCCACACTAAACTTTCTTACACCCTTTTTTGCCGAAAAAGGGTCTAAAAAAGGAAGAAGAAGTTGTGGTTTTTTGGCACAGCAACCTCTCGGTTATAATGCGCCAGACGCAGGGTAGAATAGTTATGCAACGGTTAAAAGATGTTATTCAAGGTGTTGTGAAGATTAAAAACATTTTAAAAGGACTCAAAGATGCACATAGCTAAAACCGGTGTAAAAGGCCGGTGTCCTCAAAAAATTTGAGAACGTTACTAAAATCCACCAACGGTTCATCACTAAGTAAAAGCGCAGGGTGTAAAGGGATGCAAAAGGTGTATAATGCTTTGAAATGTCTAATGCGTGCTGCTTCAAGGTGTGGGCAGCTTATTAAAACATGGAGTACAGTAAGAGGATCTCCACAGTGGTCACTCACGGGTTTCTGTTCTTTCTGGATCAGGAAGCCGTGTGTGAGCACAGTGTGACCTATTCGCAGTCGGCATAAAATAACCTCATAAAAACGATTTCTGTGTCTGCAACTTTTCCATTCAGATAGGTATGGTTTCACTAGGTGTAACTTATTTTCAGTCTGTCTGTCCCATTCAGTTTGCCAGTACATTGTAATGGACTTTCGTATGGTGTTCCGAAGGTCCTGGTAAGGAACCTTGGACTTCGTTATTGCACAATGCTTAGTATCGTATGCTGCTCTATCGACAGTTTCATTTTCTGGAATGCCAATGTGGCTTGGTATCCAACAAAAGACGACACTAACCCCTGCCGATGTAAGGCGGCACAGTCGATTTTTTAACATACCTACAGCCGCATTTTTTGAAGGGACAAGGGAGGTCAAAGCACGTATGGCGCTTAAGGAATCTGTAAAAATCGCCACTTTTTGTAGTCCATTTGCTATTACGTCTTCAATAGCTGAGGTTATACCAAAAACCTCTGCAGTGAAGACACTGCCCTCATCAGCTATCCTCTCAGCTACAGTAACTGCCGACGAGTTTACAAAAGCATAACCAGTATGACCAGCAGTTTTTGAACCATCATTAAAGTAGTGGCAATAGCTACTGTATTTATCCTTAAGTGCAAGAAATTCTTGGCGCAAAAACTGGTGTGGAAAAGCTTTCTTGTCGTATTTTAACAGCGACAGGTCACATTTGACAGCACTATAGTCCCAAGGGGCTAAAGCATCCGATAAACTCAGAAGAGTTGGCGGGCATATCTTGAAAGAGTACAGAGTCATGTACTCCTCCAAACGGAGGGCAAGAGGGCGGACCACTCTTGGTTTGTTCTCATAGAGCTTCTTGTACTTATTTTCAAACAATTCTTCGGCACAAGGATGGTCATTTATGCATGCTATTTTGGCTGCATATACTCCACTTAGGTACGCTCGACGGTACTGCAGAGGCCACTCATTGCACTCAACGTAAAGACTATCAACAGGGGAGGTACGATATGCACCTGAGGCAAGTCTGAGGCCCAAGTTGTGCACTGGATCGAGTGAGGTGAGAACAGATTGGCGAGCTGACCCATAAACAATACAGCCGTAATCAAGACGAGACCGTACAAGTGAGCCATAAATTCTGAGCAAACATGCGCGGTCGGCCCCCCATGACTTGTGCGACAAAATTTTCAATATGTTAAGTGTCCTCATGCAGGTCATTTTGAGTGTCTTTATGTGAGCCCCAAACGTTAATTTGGAGTCATAAATGATGCCCAAGAATTTGTGCTCACTGTGTACTGGAACGAGCATATCCCTGATTTTTATTTCAGGCTTGGCATGAATACCTCGTTTCCGCGCGAAGCACACACATGCACACATCTCAGGAGAAAAGCGAAAACCGTTTTCATCTGCCCATCGTTGCAACCGATTGACCGTAGTCTGGATTTGTCTTTCACAGACTGATTGGTTACATGATGAAAAGGCAATCTGCAGGTCATCGACGTAAAGGGAGTACATAACCGGTCGAGGAATAACCTTTGCCAAGGAATTTATTTTAATGGCGAAGAGTGTCACACTTAGCACACTGCCCTGAGGTACTCCATTTTCCTGGCTGAAAGAACGGGAGACTGCATTGCCCAGTCTCACAGTAAAGGTTCGTTCTTGAAGAAAATCTTGTACACATGAAAACATTCGCCCTCTGATTCCCATTGCTGCCATATCCTGCAGAATTCCATACCGCCAAGTGGTATCATAAGCCTTAGCCATATCAAAAAAGACAGCAAGGCAAAACTGGTTGTTAACGAAAGCATCTCGTATCATTGTTTCAAGCCGAACAAGGTGGTCAGTTGTAGACCGAAACTGCCGAAAACCACATTGAAACCTGTCTAAGTAACCTGAACGTTCGAGAACAAAGACCAATCTAAAATTGACTATCCGCTCGAATGTCTTGCACAGACAACTGGTCAACGTTATGGGTCGGTAGCTTGATGGGCAGTCGGGTGGCTTGCCATCTTTCAGTAACGGAATTACGACAGCCTTTTTCCATGCTTTGGGCAGCCTACCCGTTATCCAGATTTTATTAAAGAACTTCAGAAGCACTTCTAAGCAGCTATCATTTAGGTGTTGTAGAAAAGCATAGTGAATGAGGTCAGGGCCAACAGAAGTAGCCTTGCACTGAGCTAGTGCTCTTTTAAGTTCGTACAATGTAAATTCTTGATTATAGTCTTCAGTGTTGTTGCTAATATTTTTAATCCTGAGCTTTTCAGCACTAGCCTTATGTCTCATGAACTCTTGTGTGTAATTTGTATCGCTAGAAACCTCTGAAAAGTGGGCACCTAAAACATCCGCTTGCGTTTGCAACAGATCGTTCCCACCGTCGGTAGAAAAAAGTGGTACCGTAAACCGTCTGTAGATGCCTCTGACTTTGCGTACATGGTCCCAGACTTTTTTTGCGGGAGTGGTAGTGTTTATTGTGCTTACAAAGTTTTGCCACGAGTTTCTTTTTGCTTCTTTTCTGATTTTTCTGGCAGCAGCTCGGGCAGCCTTAAAGCTCAAGCAGTTGTCCATGGCAGGGTACCGTCTGAACACACCCCAGGCCTTGTTTTGCTTTTTCCGGGCTTCGCGACAGGCATCATTCCACCACGGCTTTGGCTGCTTAGGGATTCGGCCAGATGATTGTGGGACGGCTACTTTAGCAGCTTTAACAAGTTCCTCGCAAATGTAGGCATTTGCTTCATCTATGGACATACTGCTCATGTCAACTCCCTCAAAACTGACCAGATCCTTAAATTTTCCCCAGTCTGCTCTCTCGAGCCTCCATCGGGGTGGACAGTTTTTGACGGCTGGAAGTGGCTGCACGTCTCGCAACAAGGCGGGAAAGTGGTCACTTCCGTGTGGATCGTTCACTACATTCCACTCAAAGTCCATCTCGAGCTCTGGCGACCCAACACAAAGGTCTATCGCAGAAAAGTTTCCCGTACCTGCAGAAAAATATGTCTTGTCTCCATTATTGAACACAAAAAGACTGTTATTCATCAACCACTGTTCGATTTGTTTTCCCCGACTGTCGATTTTGTCACCTCCCCATAGGCAGTGGTGGGCATTAAAGTCCCCCATAATAACAAATGGTGCAGGCAGTTGCTCAATAAGATCATTTAGTTCCTGTAATGACACATTATCAGATGGTGGCAGATAAAGTGAGACAACAGTGACCAGTTTGTTGACATAAACTTGTGCTGCAACGGCCTCCAGTGTAGTGTCAAGTTGTATTGACTTTAGAATTGTGCCCTGTGCCACAACCAAAGCCACACCCCCTGAAGCGCGGGTGCTCTCTTCTCTGTCCTTTCTGAGGAGGTGATAACTGCGGAGAATTTTATCGTGTCTTTTTGTTAAATTTGTCTCCTGCAATGCCACCACTTGGGGCTCATATTCATCTAACAACTTGTGTATGTCATCAATGTTGTGAATTAAACGTCTACAGTTCCAGTGGATGAAGGGAACCGGCATTTTAGTTTTTTGGATGAGGTACAATTACTTTTTTTTTTTTACTTTTTATCAGGTGGTTTCCTTGCAGGAGGTTCACTCCTTGCAGGGATCTTGGATGCGTTCTTCCCAGTACCTTTAGAAGGCACGGGTAGGAGAGATGTTGAGTGTCTTCCAGAGCCCCTTTGGGGCCCTGAAAGGGACGAGGTGGAGGGAACAACGTCCATGGCCTCCTCAGCCGGAGCAGAGAGGGCCGGTGGTTGCACAGCCTCGGGGGCCGGAGCGCGTGCAGTCGGCTGTGGCTGTGCTGGCTGCTGCACGGGGGGAGGCTGGGCAAGGGCCAGGTCAGCAGAGCTGAACTGCGTCCCTACCGATGCCCGAGGCGGCCCGGCCCCCCGGCGCGCCACCTCGGCGAAAGTGCCTTTTTGTACAAACGAGAAGCGTCTTCGCGCTTCTTGAATTGACAGACCTTCTTTTACCTTGATAGACATTATTTCTTTTTCATTTTGGAATTTCTGGCATTTCCGTGAGTACGCAGGGTGTGGCCCTGCACAATTGACACACTTTACTTCCTGCGCTGCGCAGGAGTTCG
Source organism: Haemaphysalis longicornis (assembly GCF_048455015.1). Taxonomy (NCBI): domain Eukaryota; kingdom Metazoa; phylum Arthropoda; class Arachnida; order Ixodida; family Ixodidae; genus Haemaphysalis; species Haemaphysalis longicornis. Next base: position 9,325,219 of record NW_027526361.1, on the reverse strand, counting down.
CGTGATGATCAGTACTCGCGCACTTGGCGCACGTCTCTTTGCCCCGACAGCTCTGCAGTGTGTGACCAAACCTCTGGCACTTAAAGCACCGGCGTGGGTTTGGGATGTATGGACGGACTCGATGGACTACATAGCCAAGTTTCAGGGATTCAGGAAGCTTGGTGGAGTTGAAAGTCAAGACAAGGTGATTAGTGGGGATGTCAATGTCGTTACGTCGGATCATGATACGCCTGACAGCAGTAACATTTTCCTCTTGCAGGCCCTCTAAGATTTCATCCTCCGTGAGGTCTGCGAGGTCAGGATCTGAAATCACTCCTTGGCATGAGTTTAGGCTTCGGTGAGCCGATACTTTTATAGTTAGGTTTGCTAACCTTTGCATTGCAAACACTGCATCAGCCTGGGCTTTGTTTTCGCATTCAATGAGGATACCTCCAGAGGACATCTTTGTAGCTTTGCATTTACCGCCGAGGACAGCTTCCAGTTCTTTAGCGACTACGAATGGCGAGGCCTTTCGTAGGGGGCACTGGCTGTCGGTGGATTCGATAACAAGAAATCTTGGAAAGCTTTGTTCTTTTAGTTGGAATGGGACCCTTGATACAGGGTAGCTTACTGCGGTGCGAACTCGTTTCCGAGCCCGATCATGAGGAGGTTTTGTCGTAGCCATAAACTAGCAAATAAACGTTCAGCAGCCATGCTGGCCACCCACCTCGGAGCCCAACACGGGAACGCAAACTTGCGTTAGCCATACGTGGCCACTATAACCCTGCATAAAGAAACCTAGGGTGGCCATTCACACAGGGTTAACCCTTGCCGCCTGGAAGAGGAGATCGGAAAGCAGAAAAAAATAGAGGACAGGAAAGATGGAGAAAGAAGACAGGAAAGCGAAAGAGTGGAGAGGGGGACAGGAAAGGGCGACTGGCTGATTCCCCCTCGGCCGGGTCAGTCCGGGGGTGCCGTCTACAAGAAGCGAGGGCCAAAGTGGCGTGTTGCCTCCACCAAGGGGCCCTAAGGTCCACAACAACCTCGGTGTCGGCTCAGCCACCAGGATCCCCTTTTCCCTGGACACGGCTAAGCCACGCACAGCCTAAAGCGTGGGTGGGTCCAACCCACATGGGCTCGGGGTCCGCGGTGTCGCCACTACCGTCACCTTGAACGTACAAGGTGCCCCTGCGGGGGGTCTAAAAAAGGAACCACACATAAGGAATTGAGCAGGAAAACCAACGGCATGCACGGGGAGAGCGAGTACATACTTGCTTACCTTATATACAAATACACCTTGCTTTTGCAGCCAGCAGAGAAAAGTCTCCGTATAGAGTCGGTGGGCTTGTCACCAAAATGAAATAGTTTAGCGCTAATTTCGGAATTATGCATTTTAATGTCAGCATATACAAGTCAGCATGCAGACTTGCGAAAACTTTTTAATGATGAGGCAGATTTGGAAAAGTGCCGTAGTTATTATGTTCAGTAAATCATGATATTTTATTAAAAACCGATCAGCTACTCCACACCCTTTCAACACCCTCCAAAAAGGGTGTTCATTATTTCAGCACCCTTGTTGTCACAGGGTGTAAAGCTACAAATTAAGGTGTTAGAACCTACGGTGAAAAAGACCTCCAAATTTGGAGGATTTTTTTTTTTTCACAGGGGTGGACGAATAATTTCTACCAGCGGGGGGATGTCTTGTACCTCACGGTGGTTAAAACAATATCAAACGGCATAATTTATTACAAGCGAAGCTGTTTAAGCTTGAGCTTGATCCGGTGGGGTTATCAAAAAGAATACCAAGAAAAAAAAGCTGCGCCGCGTGTAAAGGGTGCACCACCACGGATAGGGTATTAGAACAGTGAAGCCGGATTTTTCGCCTGCTCGAGTGTGAGCATAAGGGGCATATGCGAATGCACACCTCTTACAATACCATTTTAAGGGTGACTGTTTTTTTTTTTTTGGAAGGGGCGGGGGGGGGGGGGCTAAAACGCAAAGAAAATGGCGCAGCTTGCAGTACTGGCGCAAGGCTGGGAAACAGTGGAGCTGGAGGTCGACGTAGCTTCTTTCCCAAGCAAAACTTCTTAGCTTGTTTCTCTAGCAAAGCCTAGCAAATCCTAGAAAAACTTCGCAAAGCCGCAAGAAACTAAGTCTACCGCCAGCTCCACTGTTTTCTGTGCAAATGAACACTTTTCACAGCCTTTTAACACCATACAGAAGACGGAGGGGGTTGCACACGGTCAGCACCATTTTTTTGCCACACAAAAAGTGTGTAGAACGATGAATTAGGGCGTTGTAACCTACGAATAAGGGCGTAATGACCTCCCCACACCCTTATTCCCCCTACACTACACCTTTTTTGAGCGACACGGCAGTTAAAAGTTTAGTGTGGGCTGATGGTTGACTGTGCTGGACGAGCGCGCAGGAAGCAACAGACTGGGAAACGGTGGCATGACGGCCAGTCCAGAAGAATCTATTTTTGGTGAGGTAGTGAATATTGCGGAAACCTAGGTGTCTGGCAGAATTATCGTGCCAACAAATTCCAAGACGGATCGGCAGAATCTGAGCTACTTGGCTCACAATTAACTTTGTTTGCCGGTCAGCCTGCAAAAATCTAATCCCCTCCGTCTAACGACGACGACGATAGTGGAAAGGCGAAGCTTTCCTGTGTGCGAAAATAAAATGGCGAAGTACCAAAGTCAGAGCCGCTGTAATCAAAGCCGAAGCGTCAACGACCATATTGCGAACCACCTTAGAGCCAAAGTCAAAGCGTCAACGATAAAAGTGTGAACTGCCTGCGTCCAAAACTCAGACAACAGCAAACTAACCCCCCTCCATCGTCGTCGATCAAGATCCAAACTGCCCAAGTCCAAAGCCAACTCCTGCGCAAACAACCAAAAGGAAATGGTGAGCGACGAGGCTGCGATGATGGCGCAGTCGGATAAACGTCGGTTTCCTCGTGCGAGGGGCCCAAGTTCAATTCCGACCACCAGAAGCGTCTTTTTTTGTTTCATCACAATCATCATCGTCATCATCGCGTGCCCTCCCATTGTGTACAGTTGGCTTTCCTGCAGTGCGTTTTGGTTCGGACACAGCCACCAAAAATACCAAGAAAGCTTCGTTCTAAAAACTTATGATACACGGGCGACAAAAATGCGACAATGCACAACGTTGTGGGTCGTTGCGTTTTTGTTGCCCGTGTCTTTGTAAGCTGGCCCGTATATATTTTTAAGGTGTGGCAAGAAGCGAACCGTTGGAAATGACTGGAACCCACTTGTCGGCGGTGGGGTTATAGTTGTAACTGTACAGGCCACCCTTCAACGGACGAAATTTCTGCAGTGGTTGACACAAGCGGAAGTCGAATGGTTCTGTCGCACCATAAGGTCAAGTTCACAAATAAGGCTTCGCGTGCTCGCGGAAGTGCAAGAAGTTCTCGGAGCAAGTTCAACGTCACGTCGTCTGTAGGCACCACTAGTGTGGTACCTGGGCACGGCAAAACCCCTCCAAGTCGAATATTATTCATTTACCACCGTCAGGAGAAAACTCTCAGAAAATCTGAAATGTGGCGTTGATATTTGTCCAAGAAATCGTTAAGCGCAACAACCTATGCGATAACTTTAGGATAAATTAAAACTCAGTTAAGCTTCTTTACATGCTTCGCAGTTCAGATCTTGAATCCGTTAGGGTCAGAGAAGGTGCGTACCCTTGAAATTTCAAGTCTCGTATCACAGGATGAGTCCATCGGTAGGTCGGTCACGCCAACTGTGGACGGGTGTTCGGAATCTTTTATCATAGACGCATATCCGCACTGTTCTGCCCGTCACGCATCACTATACCATGTTATATGGGTCTGTGATAGCATACCACTATCCAGGTACCGATCCCATCCCATTCTCCTTACCGTCACCAGAGAGGCGCACTTGGAGGCCGCCCTGCGTGACCCCTAAGTACAAGATGCATATATGGCCCGGCCCGCTCGGCCGAAGGCACCGGAACCCCGCCCAAAAGGGGCCCTGCTGCCCGGCGGCGACGATGTAGCCGGCCTAATCGCCCCGGCTGTGGCCAAATAAAGTTACGTCTGTCACGCTTTAATCGGCTCGGCACGCTATCAGTGGTATTTCGGTTTGGATCCAAATAAAAAGTAAAAAAGTGATGCGCGACTTAATTGGATTCGATTGGGTAAACTTTATTTAATGCAGAACGGCCTGCAGAACGGCGTTGTTACGTGCCGCAACGCTAGCCTCGGCGTCGTCGCCCGGGTGGCTAGCCATTACTCAGCCAAAACGACAGCTCACCGTTGCCAGTTCGCGAGTCTCATGCCTTTCGAGCGCCCCCAGGATATGCCGCACGGCCCAGTGTTGATTGATGCTCGTAGATGTAGCTCCACATGCGTCTTGACGCCGTTTTTCAGGGTTCATGACACAGTCCCACAAGATGTGCTTCTGGTCTGCAGTCTCCCTACAGCAGAGCCTGCACTTGTCGGTCGGGTACGCCTCCGGCTACACTCGGTGAAGCCAAAGGTAGGGACCCGGTCTGAAACTGCCTTAGTAGTACCGCCTCCACCCGGCTCAACCCCGGGTTCGGGGATGGGAGAGTTCCATAAGCCAGACCTTGGTAATTTCACCGTAACCCGTCATTCGGTCGTTGTGACCAAACCACGTTGGACGGTCAGTTGCGCGGGCACGGTTGTGTGCCATCTCGTTCTTGTTTGCGTTGTTACTTGACACGTCCTTGCCCGCATGCGCCGGGGTCCACCAGACGCTAATAGTTCATGTGCCTTCCAGACGGGTATTGCGTAGCCCCTGCAAAGCCTCTTTGCAGATGCGTCCCTTGGTGTAGTTTCCAGTTTCCGTTCTTGAGTCGCTGATCGCTGACTGACAGCCTGCATCGGTAATGACCAGGGCCACCTCCTCTGCGCGTTCTGCCTCGGTGCACTTGACGCTTGCCGCCGTCACAGTGTCTCCAATGGCTGCCTCTATGACAACTGCAGCGAAGGCTTCGTGTTCACCTTACGCCGCATATACGTAGCGAGCGTGCTCATCCTTGGCGTGTAAGTCGACGAAAGCTTTAGCCCTTCCCGCCCTCCTTGCCTTGTTGTAGTTTGGGTTGCTGTTCTTCGGTGGAGGGTCTACCCTGATCCGGGTAGACCCGCATCTCGTCTGGAACGGTGCGTTTGTCGTCAACTCCGCTGTGGCATGTACATCCTAGGTCCTCTAAGATCTTTCTGGCGGTTTTCGTTGTAGATAGGCTTTCGAGCTTGGTCGTACGTCATGCTTCCGCTACCTCCTCCAGTGTATTATAGACTCCTAACTTGAGGAAGAGCGGTGTGCTTGTCGACTCAATCAGGCCTAGCGCGGACTCGTAGGCCTTCCGTATGATGGCGTTGATCTTGTTACGCTCGTGCTGTAATAGTTGTGGTAGGCCGCGACATACCGGATGTAGCTGATCGCGAAGGAGAGGACTAGCCTGACCAGGCTTTTCTCCTTCATGCCAGCTTTCCGTAACGTGACTCGTCGGATGAACCTCATTGCATGCGCGGTCTTGGCCGTAATGCGTGCGATAGTCTCGCCGTTTCTTCGGTGGCGTTTGATGAGCATGCCGAGTACTCTGATTAAAAACATGGCTCATATATGTTGTCAGAAATACGAAGACAGAACCAATGAAAGTTTAGCCACAGTGTAGGTAGCAGCAAACAATGAAACGAAGCGCCCGATCAATTTCAACGCTGACCTTCAGCCTTCGCAAGCAACCTCAGTGGGCTGTGTGGACTTCGATTTTTAACCTGATGATTCCGGCAAAAGAAACTTGTCCGTGACCATCGGGGGAAAAGAAATGGGCAAAACGTTAACGTTTAATACGGGTCCCTTACAAAGAAACTCATCATTTTATAAACCGTGCACATACGTAAAAATCAGCCATTTAAGGGTTTCTTCATCGTTGAGTTCAAACCCGTTCCTCCTTATTGTTCAGAGCCCGCTGTCTGTAAATCAATTCCTAAACGCAATAAACAAGAGCAAGTAAAAGGCTTCCAACAGGCCCAGGAGCACTGGAGTTTTACAGTTTTACTGCGAGCACCAGACAGCCCGGGGCGTCTCGAGGCCCACAACTCAGCGGATGCCTACGGGGTCTCCTTTTCATTCCTTTTATTTGCCTTTTTCCCTCCTCCGGGACAAGAATGAACAGGGCCTGTTCGTTCTAGCTGCATCCCGCAAGATAAGCAAGCAGCGGCGTTGCCGCCGGGAACGAGCCCTCGAGGGAATAAAAAGGCCACTGGCCTTTTAAGGGTCGCGCGCTCTCGCTTGGTTGGCGCGTTGCGTCACCGCTTTTTGAATTGGCGAGACACAAAGGATGCCCCGCGTGCAATGCCGCGGCGCTCTTCAAGAGGATTTTTTGATCGGGTGCTTTAGGTGACCCAACAGGCTCTCTAAACCGCACGAGCTGTCCGGTACCACGAAAGGGGCAAGGGAGAGGTGAACGAACGCGAAGGAAACTGTGTAAACGAGCTCCACTTGCATCAGTTCCCTGAGCTTCCCTCCACTGAAATTCTAAAAGCACCAAATGTGAAGGAGGAGGAGGGGGAGGGGGATGCAGTGTGTTTCGAGTGCTTATGCAAGGTGCTCAAATACGTTGGTTTCAGAGCTTATTTACACTCCCGCCAGTCGTGCCTGAGGTTGCAGAGCTCCGTCATAAGCTAAACGTCCCTGGAGAGAAAAGGGATACATGAGGACAGAATGTCGATGGAGAAGGCTTTGTGTGCAGAGCTAATGCATGGTTCTATTTACAAGGGTCGAAAGGGGTCTAACAATCGGATGGCGCGACCTAAGTAGGATCCAGCCGCTTCTGACGTCAGTTTTTGGTGGAATCACGTGGTTAGCCCTCTCTCAGGCTCGCCACAGCATTGGTATACAATCGGAGGGAGAGTCTCACTGGAACGCTCTGGAGGCAGAGCGTTCCTGTGAGACTCTCCCTCCGCAATTAGGTCTGCCTCCAGACCTAATTGTGGGTCTGGACTCAGGCAGACCCACAATTAGGTGAAGCCACGGGGCCACGCCTCTTGCAGGGCGCGTGCCTTCCAAACCGGTATATGCTCCGGATAGGCGCTCGCATCTGAGTCAGGTCTGCCATTAAAAATCACTTAATACGATGACTCCGCCTGCTCGAGTACACGACCTTGCCATGTTTGTCATGACATCAACCCAGTTTTTGGTGCACCGATATCTGTCTTACCGTCATTGCTGACAACGCGAATCACTCTTTAAAAATAACATTTAAAGTCCCAGGCAGCACGAGCATGTTCGGCCAATCTTTGCCCAAAGAACATTGGCCAGCCCTTTTCCTTCCGGCCAATCTTCGGCCAAAGTGTTCGGCTCTTAGTCCAAAATGGTCCTTGGCCGTGTAAGGCCCGACCTTGGCTGTCATTCATGGGCCAATCTACTATGGCCGCTAATACCACTGCCTGACCGACCATTGGCCCAAGAAGTATGGCCTACTATTGGCCAAGCATATATGGCCTACCATTGGCCAAGCATCTATGGCCTACCATTGGCCGAGCATGTATGGCCTACCATTGGCCTGATTCAGGCCAGAGGAAGCCCGCCCAAGGCAGCTGCTGCCATGCATGCCCTACAGCAGGCCGTTAACCTTGGATTAACATCGAAAATATATATTTAATGAATTTTAATTGCATCAGAAATGCTCAGAAAATGTAATTTTAAATACGTCCAAAATGCATTAGTAATGCATTTTAAATGCACAGAAAATACTGCTTCAAATATACTCAAAATGTGTTACTAGTGTATAGAAATAAAATCATGAATAGATTGAGAGATGCCTTGCAATGTGTCTTTGGGGGAATTGTTAACGTTCAACTAGAAAAGTTCATGTGGTTTCGAAAAGTTTAATAGGCTGTAGCCTCAAGATATGCTCCATTGTGAAAATGTAAACCGGCCATGCTCTGATTGCGGGCCAGCAAATGACTGAAAAGACAGCATGTATGAGCAAGATTGGCAGTTTGAAAGTTGTTTATTGTACACCTCAGCAAAGTGGCCAATTTCGCCATTACTAAGCAGCAGGAATGAATGCCTTTCAGCCACCTCTGCAGCCAGCGCAGATGCAGCGTTGTGCATCAGAGTCCTCGTACTTCGGATTCTCCACGCGGGAAATTTCACCAGCACCTGCAGTGAAAAGAAAAGAAAACAGGGGAAAATATTAGGGAAACACTTCTTTTTTAGAGGCAAATAAATGTCAAATCAATCAGGCCTTTTCCCTAGCCGTACCAACGCTCCTCGTGAGCAAGGATTTTTTAGTTTCCCCTTCAAAGAAAAAAAAACCGTCATGAAAACAATGCCCATTTGAAGAACGTCAGGCAATTTATGTAATGTTAAGCATAGTTTATATCGTCATGGGGCAGCGACATTGGATCTTCAATACCATTATAAAAAAAAGGATGGTGGTTGGAGGGGAGGCTTATGTATGGAGATTGTCTAGGGATGAAAATTAGCAAAAATTAGTACAAAAAAAGACACAGCTAACGTTACCAAACATGCAACAGAATTCTTAGCGTTACGCTGCTTCTCTTTCTTAAACGCTTGAGTTAACTTGAAATGGTGGCCATTCTAGTTTTTTAATTAACTTGGACAAAACTTGTCTGTGACCTCACAAGACGCTCATAAAATAAGATAAATAGTAATCTTATTAACTGTAATTATTGTTATGTGTTCCGTATTTCGGAGTCAACTTCTTCGGAGATTTCGTGCTAAAAAATAGTGCGCAACGAAACAGTTTAAAAATGCATGGGCAGGATTGTAGTAGAAAGCATACATAAAAGTCATTAGATTGGCGTAAGCACTCAACAATGCCTTCAAAGGAACGGCAAAGTAAGTTTATTTCGAAAAAGAAAGAAAACTTTCAAGCCGTCCTTAAAATTACAAGCTCTGATATGGTAGGCACCTAACCAAAGCGATTAAAACAAGCAAAGCAAGAAAAAGTGTATTTTTGCCTACACACATATGTAATTTTCTTGCTCTCCGTCGCACATAACCGGTAATTTTATAGGGAGCGACGCGGAAAATAATTGTAAATTCTCGCGTCGTTTACATACAAAAAGCAGATAAACACCTGTTAGCGTCAGGGACTATCAAGTAAAAAGTAGTGGCTTCATAAATACTCGAGACACCTAAAAGGAACACTTTTAAGTACACCCTTTAGACGCAAATGAGCAATTGCGGCTGCTAAACACACACAACTGCCAAGCAGCCCACCCGCATCCGCTTGGCACATTTTTGAAATTCTCACTCGACCACGAGCGGCCTAAGGGCTCCTCGAAACGCGCACACGTGTTCGTGAATGCGCGACAAAATGAATACAGCAAGGAGGGGAAAAGTTGCTACGAAACACAAAAGAGGAAGGGTGGAACGTCCTGAAGTGTCGCGAAGTTTTGGGGGAGCGATCAAAGGAACAAAAAGAGACGAACCGGGCCACCCGTTCTGGGAACCGTGGGGTCTCGTGCGGGGGAACTGGTTGCCCCCCTCTCATCCCCCCTTCCTTCTCCGTCCTTCCTTGGCTGGTTATTGGTTCTGGGAACGGAAACTGATTGTAACTTAGCGGCGACTCTCATACAGTGTCTTAGATGGACAAATCATTTTAAGTCCCTGGGCATGAAGCACTTAGTGTCGCTACAGCCACTTGCACCGAAGATTACGTGTGTGGCTTTAACACTTTTGGTCACTTCCAAACAGACGGCACAAACTCTTTCATGGCTTTAGTTGACAGAATGGCGACATGCGACAGACAAAAATCGCGAAGGCTACCCGGCTTCTCGCCGTATGGCCCGGGCATGCGCATTAATCGAATGCATGTGTGCCACAAACCGGGTTCCTTCCCCGTACGGCGGCTGCTGTCAACATGCGCAGCTGTGAGCGGCTGCTGCGAACAGAAAAAAAAAGCTGCGTCCCTGAATATCTGATTTGATTGTTTGTAGGGTGCTATAATTATGTAGTGCAGGCGGGGAACCTCTTCCCCTTTCACACTCTGTTAGTAGGGTTTAACGCGCCGACGGAAGGCTCCGGATTAATTTCAACCACATGGGGGTCTTCAACGTGCGTCGAAATCTCGTACACACGGGTTTTTGCTTTTCGTCTCCATCAGAAAAGCGGCCGCCGCGGCCGGGAATCGAACCCGTGACCTCGTGCTCAGCATGAATACACTTCGCAAATTTCTCAAACGCGTAAACATGGACGGCGGACTTTCTGTGAACCGGCTGTGTTTAAAACGTTCCTGGCTGTTATGTGTTTACTGCAAGTATTATTCCTAAATAAGCTCACAAAGGAATAACTCTATCTACAGAAAAACTCGTAGCAACAGTCCCCCGGCCACTCAGCAAGACCCGAGCTAAAAATTAGGCGCAAAAAGGGTAGCATTAAAATCCTTTTTTTACGTCTTCTTGCTGTCGTCGATTTGTGAGTACATTTCCTTGCACGGAGTAGTTACGGTAGGAAATCTTGCTCGCAGGTAAAGGTAAGCTTAACAACCACGTGCGGATTTCAAAAAAGGCGTTAACACACTTTGATTGCAAGGCAAACATACATCGATTATTGTTGTGCGGCACCGTACGCGCAAATAGCTGGTAAATCGTGCTTACCTTGGCTAGATGGCAATCCTGATAAAAACGCCGCTGCAACGCGCCGTCCAAGCAGAGGCTTCGTCCGCACGACGACCACGCGTTGAGGAGTCCGAAAACTTGTAACACCACAAGACAGGCAAAAGAAACGCAGCGAGGGCAGACAAAACGTGAAAGAGGGGTGCGCCGCTCCCCGCAGGTACCGGGCACAAAGGAGGAGGTAGTGAGCGGCAGTGAGAGGCGCCGAGCTGCTCGCCCTCGCAAGCATAGCCAGCGTTGTCCATCTAAGGACGATATTTTTCAGAAAAAGAAAATTTTCAAATCCTCCACAGAGATACCGTCGTAACAACGCTGGCAAAGTGCAAGTGTTTTCATACATATATATACTCGTTAAATTAGATGTTTTTGCTTTGCCGATTACGTTGGAACACCGCCGCTTACATATTTGTATGCCGAGTTTCTCTCTAATACAGAGAGCTTATATGTATGCCTGCCTTAGACGGCGCAGTAAGTGAAAGTATCTCCCTCAGTTTCTTTTATTATAAGTAAACATCCAGGAGAAATTCTCAGTACGTTTATTCATTTGACATGTATTTTATCCGGCACTTAAGATATGGTTTACGTGAATCGTACGCTTCAGCAACTGAAGCAGCGCCTCTAGTGTACTCGAAATGTATTTCGGCAAAGCTTTTATAATACATTTAAAATGTACTTTCAATGAATATTTTTCCGGCATTGAGAGTGTATCTCTACCATGTTCGTTCCACAAACGTACAATGCATTTGAAATATATTTCGAATATATTCGGAGTATATTTCTATGCTTCAGCACACTTTTAAAGTATACTCAGAGTTCTGCTCTAAATGTTGTTAGGTAAGCGTATTTTTTAAATATTTACAGTGCATTTGGACCTAGATCGTTTGGCGGGAAGAAATACATTTTGAATATATTCTGAATGCCTTAAGCGCGCAGTCATGAGGTTCAGTACATACCTAATCTATTTGTAGGGTACTTAAAAGCACTGTATTTTTTCCGCTTTTTTAATAATGTATTTTCAATATTTACTAAAAATTAAGAAAATGCAATTTTTAATGCCCTTGAAATACATGTACAAATACAAGGCATATTTGAAGTGCACTTCAAGCATACTCGTAGGTATTTCAAACGTATTACTTTTCGCTAAGAGCCCTTATACTCCCTCTCCTACCCCTCCTCTTTCCTGAGTTACACTCAGCCTGACGTTTGAGCCGACAGTAGACTTTCGATTGATTGATTGTAGGGTTTAACGCGCTGACGCAACGCAGGCGGTGAGGCGCACCTTAGTGGAGGGATCCGGATTAAATTTTACCACCTGGGGATCTTTAACGTGCGCCGAAATCTCGTACACACGGGCATTTTTGCTTTTCGCCCCATCAGAAAAGTGGCCGCCGTGGCCAGGAATCGAACCCATGACCTCGTGCTCAGCAGCGCAACGCCTTAGCCACTGAGCCATCGCGGCGGGTGACAGTAGACTTTCACTTCCTGCCTAAGTTTTTAAACAAGCATATAGTCCCGCACAGAACCTGCGCTTCTTTTTTCTATCTTTCTAGTAAGGAAAAATCCATAGAAGTAGCTCAAAAGCGTTTTAGTAACCACGAAGGTCCGCTAGGCCGGAAATGTTCGTGAAAAAATAGCAAGCGACCGGTGCAAGAGTAAAGCGCATGTGGGAGAAACCTGATGGGGGTGACGGTGGCGTAGGGGCAAACATTTTTGTGTTTAGTCAAGACGCGACCTCATGCCGTATCTTCCTTCAGCAGTGTCACCAGTAACCTCCACTGGTGTGTTGTTCAGTTTATAGATGGCTTGTCGCTGACGATATTGAATATACTATTGAAGTACTTGGCCAACTGTTAGCCTCACAAGGAAATTGTACGGAAGTAATTCTTCGTAATGCTCTCGTAATAATTCATTTTGGAGACAGACTGATCACCTCGGCTGCGTAAAAGTAGCGGCACTCAAAATCGTGAAGAAAGCTTTCAAATGCGCTAGATTCGCTACTTTGAAAAAAAAAGCTGTGATACATACGTTGTCTGTGTGAGAATATGTTTGTAGTAACGACATGGACAGGATTATTAAAGCGATAATTGAAAGCATGCTATGACGTTGTAGGGAAACAGCGGGTAACGTTCCTCTAAACCTCCATGTTATAACACGCATACACGTTTCATCACACCCACGGAATACATTATTTCCAAATTCAGGACGCGCCCAGCACGTGATTACGTACTATTAAAGGGACAGACAACCGATTTCTGTCGCGTATATGTTCTCTAGCTCATATGAAAGCCAGCGTTTTATATAGCCCAGTAACCACAAGCAATTTCTAAACAAACTGGGGGAAATAATTTTAATTTGGCAGCAAACTTCCTGAAATCGGAAGGGTGGCGGTTCGTAGTGTCGAAACTTGACACTACAATATGTGTCCCTGTCACGTGACCTGCAAACCTAGCAGCTACTGTGACTGCTGAAACGTTTATTTACGTATTGAAAACCTTTTAACACAAGTATTTGTACAAGGTTAAATAGTATATGTATTTCTAAACATTACTTTGAAAATTCTAAAGACACGCCGCCCGCCGCCGCTGGGTTGCTCTCAGTGTGGCTAACTGAGCCACCGTGCCCAGAATCAACGGCAGCGTTCAGTGAACAGACCCAGCGAAGGGGCTTTGACGATTCTATCCAAGTCAGGGGCGTTTGTTCTGCCAAAATATTTGATTCCAGTTTCCAAATACGCCAACGGCAGGTTAAAAAAAAAAAAAAAAAAACATCGCGCCCGGGGAGAATCGAACTTCCCGCGCCTCCACAACGTGAAGCCAGATTCTACCTATCGTCTATCCCAACAGATGGCGCATTCGTGCAAAATAGACCGTTGCATTAAAAACACACATAAAGGAACAGGAAAGCCTGTGATTCAAACTTTTTTAGCTGGGAACAAGTTTTTAAATATCGTTTTTTATTTCGCATACAGACAAAAGTATGTTCGAGCTACTCTATGTCATGGTTGCCAGCATTAGTTTTTTGGAGGGACACATACGGCTCGTAGATCAAAAAATTCGATTTAAAAAGTTCTAGAGCGTTATCAGCAAAACCGTTTCTCGTCAAGGTGCTTTAAGTGATGCCCTTTCATTTGGGATAGAGAATATATACTCGACAAAAATCGGTTGTCTGTCCCTTTAAGGTATTCACAACCGTCGTATGCATAGCTTGGATTCAACAACCTGCGTGCAACCTCGTAACGCTTGTATTATTCTCTGTGCATGTCAGGAGAGTTCTTATGCCCTGGGTACCAGAAATATAGGGCTTCGCAACTTCCGTGGTTCCCACAACTTTTGATGAATAACTCACGTCGTTTCAGAGCATTCGCGTTTCATATAAATATACATTAGAGCGTAAAGCCTCAGCATAGCCTGTAGCTATCGTAAAATACATATTTCGAATCCTCGAAGGGTTCTTTTTTTGTCCAGGTACTGAAGTCTATAGGAAATATAACCGAAATGAAGCGTCAATGATGTTCCACTCACCAATGACGAACATCGTGTTTTCGGCGAAGTAGCTGGGTCACAAGACATTGTGGCACAGGGAAGTATGTAGTCATGCATAGCAGAGCTAAGGGGTATGTTGTTATTACGACGCAAATTTAACAATATTTATTAACACAGCACATGTCTCAAATGAAAGGCTGATGTGAATCAGTAGCGCCACGTGTATCACGGGCACTTAGCTGTATGCTAGGAGCATATGCATGTGCTTGGTAGGCTGGGAAAAAGAAAATTAATGACTTGTCTACATGCTCATTGCCTGTTTTTGGTTTTATTCACGGGTAACACCCCTAATGTAACCAGAGTAGCACGGTGCTTCCAAACACCACACGAATGCTAGTTAGATCAATTGCAACAGCTGCCGTTTTTTTTTTTCATTTAGTTTAAAAGAATGCCCTGACGTCGCCTTTGCGGCGCTAACTTAATACCCTCGTGTGATGTAAATGTAGCATTTAGGTATACCTTTTTGTTTAAGCCAGCTTCGGCGCGAAAAAAAATGTTTGAAGTTGAATTTAGCATTTCACACACTAACATTTCAGTTAAAGCAAGTCTCATGTCAGCAGCCCTACCTGCTTTATCAGAGCTTATAAACTGAAGGAGAGATTTTTCTGCCTATAATGGCCTTCGTTAGCTGACTCACAGAAAGGGAGATTCGCCGTAGAGGTGGCTGCCACCGCCAGGCCCTCGCGAAGCTACATACCATGCTACTGCATGCCATTGAGTCTCCGCGGACAAGCGGCTCGTTCTCCCGCACCATTGTATTTCCCGTCCACCGCGACCCGTCCTTCCAGAGGTCGTCACGTACATACACGCAATTCTCTGTCCGGAGATCTTTTCTACATGGGTGGCCGCAGAGAAAACGAGTATTCCGCGTCCAGATGCTTGTCGTTCGTCTTCGGACCTTCGTTGGCCAAACAGGAAATAAGTAATTCGTGGCCAGACTGTTGCCGTTCGTGTTCCGCCTTCCGCTGGCCAAATGGGAAACGATTAATGCGTGGCCAGACGCTCTTTGTTCGTCATCAGACGTATGGTGGCCATGGAGAAAGCGTGTACTCCGTGGGCAGATGCTTGCCGTTCATCTGGGGACCTAAACTGGCCAAACAGACAACGCGGCCCCCGTGGCCAGTCGCTTGCAGTTCGTCTTCCGACCTCAGCTGGCCAAAAAGGAAACAATTAATCTGTGGCCGGACGCGTGCTGTTCGTCTTCGGACGTGTGGTGACCAATGAAAAAACATGTTCTCTGTGGCCAGATGTTTGCCTTTGGTGTAAAGACCTCGGCTGGCCGAACAGACAACAAGTATTCCGTGACCAAATGCATGCCAAAGAACATAGGTTCTCTGGCAGTCCAAACTTTGCCAATGGCCAAACAGGCCAAGCATCGGCCAAAAATAAGCCAAAGGCTGGCCACGTTTTCTGTGCTGCCTGGGGTATCAATCTGTATTCAGCACACTGTTCGCAGCTTGCTACTTCAATGGGAGCGCATACAAAGAAGAAAAGGAAGACGATTAAACAATAAATAAAATGAATGATAAAATAAATAAAGTAGGGAGAGGTAAGAAAATTCCTCGGGGCACTTTGATCTGCTTACTTGCTTTTAAAACGGAAACATGACGACAATTACTAACACATTCCTTACTGCCACACCGTGTTTGAATCTCTCTCTTCATTCGACTGGTGCGAATTACTCCAGCCAGCAGACTGGCGCGCGCACAGCTTCCCTAGAACCAGCATTTTGCGCGGTCGGCATGCACCTGGTCTACGTACGTGCCATCACGCTTAGGTGTCACGCGGCGTGCCGTATTCTACCGCTGTTACGTTTCCAATGAACAGTTTTATGAATTTTGCGTAGCCGGCGCATTTGCTCCCCAAAGATCCGGATTCCCGGCCGATCCCCAAGAGAGTATGTGCCACAAATAAAGGAACAACAGCTTTTCTTCTACCACCGGCAACGCGCAGACGATGTCTCATCCGTATATGTACTCATCGAGAGACCGGGTCGTCCTGCTCGCTGAATACTTCTGCAGATTTTTGGGGACAAAGCTCTAACTTTCAAACTCAGAGGGAGTGTGGCTAGGCTAACAGCTCACCAAACCACAGCAGCATTGCGGAGTTCGATGGAAAGGCGCTACATTGGTGCCAACGTAGACAACGACGCGGCCGCTGCCCGCTGTAGCAGTCGAAACCGGCAGCCGCTGTAAGAAAATTGGAGCCCTGGAGAGCACGACTAATTGCCTTCTTTTCAAGGGCACAGCTCTTAAACAACGTGGTATATCCAGCCATCTTGTACGCGGCCCGAGTGTCGACGATCAACACACACTCCACCAAGATTCACCGGTCACTCGAGGTATTTACGTCGCGTTCCACATATGCGCATATATGCGCCGCACCACCATTTCAAGCGAAACTTATTACCTTAGGTACAAATCCATGAAACGCCTGGTACGTCCATCTGACCTTCAAGTTCAGCCAAGGTCAAGCAAGCGCCTCGTATGGTTCAGCGGCCCCGACGGAAGTGTCACCGACCGAACCAATTCGCTGCGCTGTCGGGAGTGCCAGCGACTGAGATTACAACTTCTCGTGGACTTGCGAGAGCAGCGCGTCTCGTTTGTCGACGCAGAGAAATACTTCGAAAAGCAATTTGTGAGGGACTAATTCGGAACGACATGTATTTGAGGGTTTTCTTCACGTCGATTCCCATCCATGCGTGGGATTTGTCGTTTTTTTTTTGTTTGTTTTAGCTCTACCTCTCGCTGCTTTCCTCACAACATTTCACATCCACCTCAGATCATTATAGTAATGCAGTCATGCTAGCAAGCCTGCCGGTAGCTTGGCTGACCTCTCTAGTTCACATTAACGAGTTTAACCTCTCCCTCCTTTTCCCTCTCCCCTCTCCCTCTCCCTCTCCCTCTCAGTCTCTCTCTCTCTCTCTCTCTCTCTCTCTCTCGACACGCACAGACGCCATTTTCCGAGATGGGACACCCAGCTATCTCGAGCTAACACAGGCAGGCGTGAAAAGCCAGCGTCACCGGTGGCATATCATCCTCGTGATGCGTGTTGCTCGTGCTACGTCACGAGTTCGGTGGCAAGGGACGCGTTCAGCGTCGCAAACGAATGTCCCGGTGTGTTTCATCACTGATCGCTCACCATGGAAGTTGCCGGCCGTGCGAGACATGGTGTACACCCACGGCAGCAACTGCGGGTGAAGAAGAAGAACGGAGGGAGGATGAGCAAGCGCAAGGCTGCGCCTCCTCCCTCAACTACTAAAGGAAAACCAAAATCAGGAAATAGAAATAGTTATGTCCACACAAATCTCCTGCGGTGGCTACATGATAGAGGACAACCTCCTATTGCCGCCGCCGCAGGTATAGTATGGTAGAAGCTTGGCTACTGGCTGGCGGTCTCCAAAGAATTAAAGCAGTTCCACTCAACTTGAAACCTTTCAAGAGTGCAGAGCAGTGATTCGCCGTAGGGGCTGCGGTGCCGTTCTCCGCTCTTTGCTACGACCAATCCACACGCTATTCCCCTCCATGTCTCACTCCTCTGATGATGAATTGAACAGAGGTTTTATGCAGAAATGCATTATAGTCGGGGGTTGTCGTGCGTCCCTTGGCCGGCGTGCGCAGCGCGTCTGATGATGATTGTGGCATGATGCTCCTAGGGATTGGCCAACCAAACAATCCATAATGAGATAGCTTCGCGTTCAACGACCATCGTCATCTTCCCGTAGGGGAACCGCTGAAGAAGAAGAAGGAGAGAAGACAAAGCTGCGAAGAGGAGGGCTGCGTGAGTTTTGGCTACCGTTATCCTCCTCAGCCGGCGCATCTTCTCGATCTGAACCCGGTCGAAGAGCGGCTCATCGCGCCTCGACTCCCCTTCATGAGCATCAGGCGGCTGACTCGAGGCAACGGGCAGTTTGGAATCAAGGGACAGGCGGTGAACGTGCCCATCGACGTATCGAAGGTTGTGCGGTGCCTTCCTCGCATGGTACCCGAGGACGTTGCGTTCGACGTTCACATCAAGCGGAGGCTGATGAGTCCGGCAACGTACAAGCGCGGGTTGGTGAAGCGCGGCAACATCCTGGTTTGGCTCAAGCACCTGGAACACACCCCGCTGTATCGCGCCATCAACGTTCGGGTCGATTGGAGTCGGCTCGATCACTTCGATGACGGCGGCGAACGAGAGGAACCGCAGGAAGACGACGTCGATGATGCTGACGGTGAGTTCGAAACGATTCCCGACGACTTTGACGTGAACGATCCTCTGCAGTTGGCGGTTGCGTTCAACGCGGTCTCGAAGACGCTTCTCTATAACGAAGCGGAAATGACGGGTGTGGGAAAAGAAAAAAATAAATTATTACGCTCACACGCTCGCCTTTCTCTTCGCCATTAATCGCATCACACTCATCGGTGCACCCAATGCATTTCTGCATCCTCACAATCCCCCTCGGGGAGGTGCGGGGATTTTTTTTTCAGTGCAATTCAATTTTCCCGCCTTCGCAGTGCTCGGGCGCCTTCACCTGGTATAGCTGGCATCCTTTTCTTTATCTTTTGTTTCTTGTTCTGCCTGGAATAGTCCGATCGGGAGTTCTGTTCTTTTTGGGCTTGCTTCCATTTCGCACGTGCTTAAGTCTTTCTGCGCCATTTTGAACGCATCGTGTTTTCTTCGGCTGCCATTTTTTCCGCTTACTAACGTAAGAACTACCCCAATGAGCATTCCTAATAAATGGAAACGGCGACTGTTCGTTGATTAACTGTAACTGCTCACGCAATTACCCATACAGAAGGCTGGCACACGTGCTAGTCATTTCAAACGTCTTCCGCAACTTCCTTGTTTACATCACTAGCACCGATGCGATTCGAAAGTGTGCCTTTATGCCAATGGGTATAGCAAATGCGGAGTTATTCGTTATTTGCTATTTGTCGTAGTACATACACAGTTATTAAGGCGAAAGCCGTAAGTACACCTATTCTACGAATAACAGTCGTCACTGTCCGGTCAAGAAAATGTCTGCCGCTGTAGAGAGTGCGAAAATTTCTTGGGGCACTTAAGTGTGCTTCCGTGCTTTGAAGACGAAAGCCGGGTGATACGCATTAACAACTCCTTTTCTGCTAAATCATGTTTCACTCTCTTTGTTCGCTTTAGATTTTGGTTTTGGTTTTTCGTCTTTGGGCGCAAAGTACTCCCGCCAGCTTCTTTGCTTCTACTCCCGTGCGTCACTCCCAGGCGTGACGTGGTACGCACTATTTAACTTTGCTGTTTCCATTTTATAGTTTTGCGAATTTGGTAAAGCGGACACGTAATTAGCTCCCCAGAGCTCCCGATTTTTGGCCTCTTCCCCAAGTGAGCATATGCCTTCATCGCGTTGCATGCACATATACGCTGTTACTAGTGCAATAATATCCGCAGTGCATCCTCCCATCATTCTTTCATTTTGAATCAACAAAGCACAACTGATTGTGCTCTAGCCCTGATAGCGCGCCGACATAGTACAGTGGTAGCGCATCGGGATCCCACTGTGGAGTAGGAGGTGGAGGAGGATAAGCAGGTGATACCTTTAATGATAAGAAGAAGTCAGCCTGGCCGCGATCTTGGCGTGCTACTAATGAAAGGGAAGCCTTCCGACTTGCCCTGGCCTTCCTCGAAGAGGCCGGCTTCATCAAACGGATGCAGCACAATGCCTGCCAGCCAGCCTTACGCGCTCCTTATCTCTTTCTTCCTCTCCCTCTTTCTCTGTCCCCATTTGCTCACACCTATCCCCTTTCAAGAAGAGAGCGGAGTAAGTCAGGGAACGAACGCGTGTTAAGGACAGATTAGTAGAAATTAAGAAGAAGAAATGGACGGGGGCAGGGCATGTAATGCGAAGGCAAGATAACCGTTGGTCATTAAGGACGGGAAGCGTGGCAGGGGGCGGCAGAAAGTTAGATGCGCAGATGAGATCGAGAGGTCTGAGGGGATAAATTGTTCGCAGTTATCCCAGGATCGGGATAATTTGGAGAGAGGCCTTTGCCCTGCAGTGGGCGTAGATAAGGTGATGATGATGATGATGATCCTCTTTCATTCCCCCTCTCCCCTTCCGCTGGACTGGGTTGTGTACTGGCCAACTACCAAATGAGTTCAAAATATACCCAGTCCACTTCTTTTCCACTTACTATTTCAGTAAATCACCTACCTTACCTTAATGAAAAGGGCGAAAATGGGAGAAACGTGATGACACAAAAACGCGCACGCACAAACGCAGTAATACACACGAACATTGACGAACGTAGGAACGTCCACTCAGCACACGTACAGGAGTATGGTTAAGACAAACGTTCACAGAATTTTGTTCAAGCTGCACTTACGGAGAAAAGACATTGCGGCGTTTTCGCTGCGATAGTCGATTGCCATGGACCGATGACGCCGCTGGCGTGCATGAGTACGAAGTCTCAAATTCATCTTCATAGCAGTGGGGTCTCAAAACCGCGACACACAGTACATGCTCGATATCCTCACGAATACTAGAAACGTGGCAGAGGTGGAGGAACTCGGCGCATCTTGTAGTGGTCGGAGAACGCTGTCACGTGAACCGATGGTGAGGTTGTCTTTACCAGCTCAGAGCAATGGACACAGGGAAGCCGTTGACGAGTTTAACAACATACATTTAATGCACACTCAAAACTCCTAACGCAAATCACTCAATAATAAACTACACGCAAATTATACCCAAACCTCTAACAATCCCAAAACACAACTCAAATACAAACCCCTAACTTAACAGCTCAATATACAATTCAACTCAAAACCCAAAAGTCTCTACCATAAAGTCCTACACTATCAGTTGAAATACACTCCTTAATCAAGTTCTAGTTAATTTCTCTCGTATCACAACTCCCTAGTTGTGTCCCTTACAACTGCGTCCCTACTGGACTGGCCTACCCCGCTGTCGTCGGTGCTGACGTGTCGCACCCGTTGCGTGGCCGCGACTTGGTGGTAGCCGTCCTCGTCTCGCTTATGTGCCGGCGTTCGATGCGCGCGGTCAATCCTTGGACGGCGTGGGCTCCGCGCGTCCTGACTTCTTTCCTCTGTGGCTACCCCCTCGTAGCCGCTATCGCTGGAAGTCCTTGATGCCGGCGTTCGACGCGCGCGGTCATCCCTTTGGCGGCGTGCTTCCTCGGTGGCTACCCCCTGGTAGCCGCTGCCGCTGGAGGTTCCAGGTAAGCTCGGCCCGAACGTAGCCTTTCGGGGCCGTCGAGACGAACGTCGACGGAACGTGGACGTTGGCCGCTGGTGCCCGACCGATGCCGCTGGGGCCACGAAGACACAGGTTCGTGGTGCACCTAGGATGACGGTGCCGATGCGAAGTCGGCCCGCTCCCGCCCAGGCTCAGATGGCGGGGTCGATGGCCTGGCCGCGTCCCCCTGGCTCGTTCCGTGAAGCTCACGTGCTCAGGCCGCCTCCTGGTTGTCTGCCTCCCGTTGTCTTGCCTCCCCCTTCTCTTTGTGCGCCCCGCTTTTATACCTTCTGGGCTCTCTCGTGGCGCACTCCCATTGGCTTCTTGCCTCTTCCCTGTCCTTATATGGTCAATACGCAACTTGTCTCATGCGCGGCCTTCCCGGATTGGCCGACCAGTACGCTGCCACCTTTGCCCATGATTCCTCGGTGCGTCGGCGCTGGCGCTTGCTGATTGGCGCGCTCCTGGCGCGCACTTCAAATGGCCGTTCCTTTGTTCTTTTCTTTCCTTTTTTTCGGCGGTTTTGATGCGTTCCCCTCTCAGGGGGTGCCCTGACACATGACAAACGCTACGCGAGGCCAATGCGATGAACAGATTTTTCCCAAACATTTGCCTCGGCCACACGGCATTGCGAAATTACAGGCGGGATCAATTCTGTACAGTGGCTGGTAAATTTTTTTTGTTCTGTCCGCCAATGTTGGTAGTTGTAACTGCGTCACGGCACCTCGTGGCGAGCAAATGTAACGTAGACTATAAGGTTCAAATCTCATCGGATCACACGTGTATTTTTTTAAATTTATTTACTCTTTGTTGATAAACATTTCTTCAGATCGGCTGCGGGGTAAGTCCTTAAAGATGTGAAGTTGAAGTTGAAGTTGAAGTTTATTTTTTTTATTTTCACGTTTTAAAAGAGCGTACAAAGGAGGGGTGATGCTTTTTGATCTATCACCGTGAAGAAACCGGAGGTAGCGGCGTACTCGCGCCATTTCGCCTGGCGGCGAGTACGCATAGGGGTGCTCGCGGAGGTCGGGAGATCCGAGCAGGAGAGGCTGGAGGGGTACAGGTAGGACTCCAGACTGTGAGGTGGCAAGACCATGTGCCACCTCGTCACCCCCCCCACCATTCTCCGATATCCGACGTGCTCCGACGTCCAGGTGACCATAGCGCGTCAACGTCGTTCTTCTGTTGGTGCTGGAGGATCTGGTGGAGGCGTTGAGCAGTGGTGTCTTGTGTTTTTGGGTCCTCAATGCTACGTAGGGCTTCAAATGAGTATGTATGTATGACGGAAGGCCCGGGGTTGTCCCTTAGAGCTGCCCAGAAAGCCAAAAAAAGTTCTGCTTGTGCAGGTGTTGCGTGGTCCAGTGTGCAGACGTAACGCAACAAGGCCACTACACCTCATCTCATCCATAAATGCCAGACACTTGCTGACCGGAAGATGGGCATTGACACCACTGCCCCTGCCCATGTACCTTTTGTCACACCGTGGGTGAAACAAACATGGAACATCTTGTTCTGCACTGCTCTGCGTTTGATCTTCATAGATTGAACCATAGTGTTTTTTCAAAATTCAGGTATAGAAGCAATGCATAGGGACGTCCTTGCAAATCCTCAACACGTGGTGACCTTAGCCCAGTTCGGCGTTGCCAGCGGCCTGGCGAGCGTGATTTAGTGGGCGTGTACCTGCCTCCCTATTCCCCCTCTTCCCGCACCAGCGACCTTCGGTCCTCTTCCTAATAAAAGAATTTATCATCATCATTTACTCTTAAGAGCTGTGACCATTTTCTCGACCGTACAACAGCGATGACGATGACGGTTTTTCGCAGAATCGGGCACTTAATGACTCAATAAAAACACACGCGCGATCCGACGGGATTTGAGCCCGGACCTCCCCAGTAGCAGCCTGATTCGCTACCACTGCGCTGTTTCCGCACATTGCCATCAATAAAAAAAAAGCTGTTGCGTTTTTTCCCGCCTTTGTAAGACATTCCCTCTTATAGGCTCGGCCAGGAATCGGGATCGCTCAGCGGCTAATAGGCCCGCTTCATAATATTCATGAACTATGAATTGGAAACGTAAAACTAGCAGAAGAGTGCGTGCCGCATTACACTGAAACGTGATGGCACGTGGGTAGGATAGGTGCACACGAGCCGTGCAGAACCATCATTCTAGGGAAGATGTGGCGTGCTCCAGTCCCACCATGCTCGTTGACGAAGTTCGCGCCGTAAGACGAAGAAACGAAAGCGAACAAAGAGGCGCATAGATACCGCAGAAGAAAAGAAGGCGGTCGAAGAAATGCGCGTCCGAAACAAACAAAAGCGAAGGAAGAGACGAAAATAGGGAGTTTTAGCTGACCGTTTTTCACGTTCCACTCCGCTCCGCTCCGATAGCAAGCGCGAGTGCCACTGCGCATGCCTGGTGCACTAAGCGGCGGACGGCATTTGCTCCGGTTGCGCTGAGCGGGACGCCGCGACCGGAGCGGACTGTAAAAACGGTTAGCTAAAACTCTCTAATATCATCTAGCAGTAAAAAAGTAATAAGTAAGCCCAGCCCATGTGGCTTCAAAGCCTGTAAGCACACTTGAGTTTGTCTTTCTGTTTAAATGGCTGTCTTCGTTCAGAAAGCAGCCGAACTGCTTCCTTTATTCTTTCCTTACCAGCAGCTGTACGGTCCCAATAAGTTCCAATACGCTTCGAGATAGCAACGCCGGATCGTCGGAGCGCCAGAAAAATACCTGCCCGTCTTTCCCAAGATATACCGGGTATATGAAAAGAAACGCGGCCGCTGGCCACGTCATTGCTGTGAGCCCGAAAAAGAGCCACGCGCTGGCGCGTAGCAACAGTGCCTTCAGCGGGGCTTATCGAGGCCGACTTGTTGCGTGCCCGGCCGGATCATTTGCGGTCTCGACGCGATGAGCCTTTGACAAACGATGATGCCTGGCACCGGGACGTCAACAGCTATTTCCGCCGCGCTTTCCACATTGTCCGCGTACGGTCCCACGGCCTGGCTCGCCTATCTGGCCAGCGCCACCGGCCCGTTTCGATCGAACCGCACCGCAAGCACCGGCAGCCCTTTATGTCGCTGCCAAGCGGGGATGTAATGAATATAAGTGTTCCTTCGGGGGGAGATCTACTCCGAGCTGCAACATTTATCCCATCACAGCAAACGGAGAAGACATAGGTGTTGTGCTTTCGATGGTGTCTGCCCATTTATTCATTAATTTCTGCAGTGTGCAGCCCAATGAGCCAGTGCGAACAAAGTACAATACAAAGAAAAACTCACTGCCGTCGTTCGCAAACAGCGCAAGAGCAAAGGCGAGACAGAAGACTCAGCAAGCAGCATCAACGCAAGACAAGGTCACGAAACTAGTTGAGGTGTAACGAGAGAATGTAACCCTTCTGTTACGAAAATGGGGAATGGTTCGCTTGTGTTTGCTCCTCGTTCAAAGCACTGTTTCTGGTAACACATGCGAATTCAGAGAATTACAGCAGCACGAGTTTCGAGTCCTCGTGGTGACTTCGCGCTGAAAGAGAGGCAAGGCATGCTGACGGCAGGGTAACTCCAATCGTAAACAGTGAAAGATGCAACTAAGCGTGTTTCTCTCAATTCCTTAAAATTTGTCGATACTGCAGTTCTCATAAGGCTGCGTGCTGTAGAGCCGCACGCAGTAAATAGTCGAATGAAAGTTGTGTAAGTCAGGTGTTTGGTGTCTTGTTGAGCTAAAGGTAAAATGCGGTTGAGATAAAAAGGGTGTTTTCATTACTTTGCTTCAAGTGAGGATACGTTTCACGTAAAAAACACAGCCGGGATAGTTATACTCGGGCACAATTTCCAAGGAATCATTAGAAGTGTAATTAAGTACAGATGGCAACGAGCTTTTGCAAAATAAGGTTTAACAAGTAAACTTGAAATATTTGACGGTCACACCATTCACAGAATATAAAAAAATAATTTTTAGAGAAAAAAAATTCCTCGGGGCACTGAAGTGTCTTATGTGCACATGCTTTGAAAGCGAAAGTCGGGCAGTATTAACAACTCCTTTACGGTTACATTGTATTTGCATCTCTTTCCTTGCTGTTCCTTCTTTGTATTCTGGCGCGAATTACTTTCACCGGCTTCTGTTCAGTACACCATGTTTTCGCCTCTTTCTTCACTTTCGTTATTTTTTTGTTTGTTTGTTTTTTGTCTTGCTGCGCAAATTAAGTCAGCAAGCAGACTGGAACACGTGCACGCCACAACAACGACGACGGGTTTTCGCGGAAAAGCGCGCTTGAGGCTTTCGCCCTAATGCAGACAAACCCCGTTAATATGCAGTCCGCCGGGAACTACGTTTAGGTACGCACTAAACGATGTACCAATTAACCGACAATGCAACTTTAGCGGCTACCTACCGGCCGGAAAACAACTACGACACGCTGGTCTCAAACACACACACACACAGACAGGCTTTATTTGCGGGTGGGTAGCAAACAATCCGGCAATCTTCACTTGCCGCCGTGGCGGCCTTCGAGAACTCCCATTGACGGCTGACGCGTTTAGACAGAGCTTCGCAATTTTCACATTTTCGTCAAGAAATCTGCCTTGTAAGTTCTATTCGTTTCACGCACTTCCTTCATGAAGTTCTAGAGCACCTTTTTTCCAAATTTTAACCTTCTAGCACCAATAGCTTTACAGTTATCAAGGTTTTCTTTTTTTCGGCACCTGGGTGGCCGCGCGCGCATGCAAGCAACACAAACCTAGCTTACTTCCGCGCCAAGATGACCCTTCAAAGGCCACACTCACGTTATCGCGTTGCTGTTTCGATAGCTTCACAGATTAAATCAGCTCGCTAGGCGCATTTTTGGTACAGAGTCGCTACTGTTGTGATCAAGCTAAACAAGCGATACAGGTTAAAGATAGTACAAGCCTACACACGAACAGCCAGCTATGATGATAAAGACGTAGCTTCTAATAGGACGTCGAATCAGCTATAAAGACGGCACCAACGCAGTTCACGATTGTGATGGCAGACTTTAACGCAAAGGTCGGAAAGAAGCAAATGGGAGAGAGGTCCGTCGGAAACTTCGTAATAGACAATCGCAACAGTCGAGGAAATGCACTGCAGGGATTTGCAGAGAGGAATAACCTAAGGGCAATGAACACATTTTTCTACAAACGAAATATTAGGAAATGGACATGGAAAAGTCAAGATGGTGAAACCAAAAAAATTACACCATCTCCCCGAAGGGAACTATGTGGTGATGCAAAGCAGAATTTTTGGCGTTCATTCAGCTCATCGGACGGTGCAGCGTGTCTCAACCGAAGAAGCAACTGAGGAAGCGGCGCGCGGACCGGGTTTATTATACGCCTCGAGCGCGGCCTGTAGGGGCGCCACTGAAATCCCCCTAGCGGCCCGTTTCGAAAGCAGGCGCGGGAGTCCCCGGCCCGCATCCCCCTGTCGCCGTTGCTTTTGGGGCTCGTTCAAGACAGCGATTTACCGTTTGTCCGCGTTCGAAATACCGGATAACGTGGAGCAGGCACTCTGTTTGCAAGCGTGGTGTGTTCACGAGAGTATAAACGTTTATGACGTGATCTTAGTGAGATATACATGAGCGCCGGGCGTGTGTCACAGGCCGGCGTCCCGGAGCCAGCATTTGCATGCAGCTGATTGCAATTCCGCTCCCCTGAAATTTATGGCAGTGTCTCCGTAAGCAGTGTTTCCTCCGATGGTCATGTTGCGGCCATACACACTATGATGTAAATCGACTTTGTGTACTTACAAAATCCAGCGGAGCACTCATACCTGACAGCACGCAAGTTACGCCTGCCAATAACACATTTCAGATATTGATCAGTACCATGAACAAGCCAATGCGGCATAAATTTCACAAACATTGTACCAAAGAAGTACGACGGATAATGAAAAATTACTCCGGAGTCAGCACACGACGACAAATTTAATGCTGGGTCGTCTTGTCCCGAGGTGAGCGCTCGCAAACATTCATCTGTCACATTTATCCTCCACGAGAAGCGCGAAGATGGGCTTATAGAGTAATCCGCGTCCGTGACCAAACTTTTCTTTGAAACATCGTCATATTACACAGGGAGACTGCAGAATCTAGCATAAACCGAAATCAGAGACCCTTATCAGATACGACACTCTTCCAACGAGCCCGTGTGTACGAGATTTCGGAGCACGTTAAGGATCTCCAGGTAGTCAAAATTAATCCGGAGCCCTCCACTACGGCGTGCCTCATCGTCTCCGTTGCGTCGGCGCGTTAAACCCTGCAATCAATCAATCAACTCTTCCAACGACACCTCGTATCACTTGTGAACTGCCTACCCTGTATTCTTCAAAAAATGCGTCCGCCGAGTGATCAGCCGTTCGTTGAAGGCGAAAAACAAACGAAAAGTGAACACGCAGCTTGTGTGTGTGATTACTAAAACGTTCATTCGTTGATTTCGCTCCGCATTTGTAAACAACGATAGTTGAGCGTCCTCCTCCTGTCCCCCCCCTCATGTCTAGCGAAATATCAGTGCAGTTCGCATCTAGTTAGTCTGGTGAATACCACTTTGCTCAAACAAACGCCTTTAGCATTTCAGAAGCTGCACTCGGTTTTTTTTTTGTTTCATTCCCGTACGACTATTCTATTTATTCCTGACTTGCAGACCTTTCATTTTCCCGTGGTTTCATTAACATATACCTTGGTTCTTACTATAAGGCACGAGTGGGCACATATCTGACAATGCACAGCCTTTGAGTGTACTTAACATTTTCGCGTGGTTTATATTCCCATAAAAGGCACAAGTTTTTGTCAGCTATTGGGTTATCACATCCCCGAAACATATTTTTCTACGACGTACATATTCGAAGCAAAGCCGCATTTGTTGTCTGCGCTGCAAAACGAACCAAACTCTTACAGTGCCAATATCAGGTCTAAACGAGGCGACAATAAGTAGAATTCACTTGTGCTGACGTGTTCGAAGGTGACAGCGGTGATATGCTGCTGCCGTCGCCGACGCCCGCAAGAGCGGTCAAGAAGCGCGCAGAACCGCCTCCTCGGGTAGCTCGATCTTGTTGGCGTTAGAGCGCTCTACCAAGACGCAGCTGTTTTTTTTTAAGTGCCCTAAACGTGCAGTTAGCTTACAGACGTCACCATAACAAGTTGTTTAGTGCGCGGAAAGGCAAAGAGAAGCGAAAGAGAACCAAAACACTGCATGACCACCTATAAGCCACGCAGCGCTAATCCCGCAAACGCTGCGGAGAAGCGGCGGCAGGCGGCGCAGCGATCGCGAATCTCGAGGCGTATATAGAGCAGATGGAATGGAGAGGAGGAGATGAGAGAGGAGACGCGCATGAGCGCTTATCGCGCAGCTGGCGTGTTGCCGTTATGTTGAGTGAGCTGGTGTTTAGTAGCGCCAGAGGGAATTCCACGTCCGGGTCCACACCGGTGGCAAAGGCACGCAAGTACTGTTGTGTTACGTTGAGTAGGCGGTGGTTCTCGAGGCGCCGAAACTCGTCCATCATGTTCTTGTCGATGTTGTCGTCTCTGTGGTAGAATCGGTAGTCTCCGTCAGCGTTGGTGAGGTAAAGGTTGTTGACGTTGGTGGTGGTAATGGTGCCAAAAGAGATGGCTCATACCCACTCAGGGGGATTGGCCAGGAAAGGGGCGCTCACAGAGGGAAATTACAAAGTAATTAAAGAAACACATTTAAGTAATTAAATAAAATATTAGGGAAATATATACAGAAAAAAAAACTGCTCAAACATGAGACGTAGCATCAGGAAGTGTTGAAACCAACATAAAATAAAATAAAAAATAAAGGAAAGAAAACATGAAAAGTATGTATAGAAATCAAACAAGAGGGGAAGGTGGCGAAGGAGAGGCAGTGGGCGGGAAGGCACTGATAGCAGCGATCATACACGCAGGGATCTTTTTGAGGGAAGCCCGGCATGGCCTGGGGCTAGCACGGGAGACGGCCAGATTCCGAAATGAACAAGTGCACGGCGGAGCAAAGATATGCGCGGCTAAAACCCAGTGCCTTCGCCCCGAACGATAAGATCAGAGGAACAGACAGTGGGAAGCCCAATTTGTTAAAGCTGTTTTCTAAGTATCTTTTTCGTATTGAGGAGTACCGTCGGCAGGAGAGGAAAAAATGTTCAGCTATTTCTAATTCGTTACAAAATGCACAGAGTGGTGAAGGGGCCAGATTGCAGCGATACAAGTAATAATTTAAGTTTGGGACACCACACCGAAAGCTGGTGAGGGTAACTTCACAACCTCGTGACTGACTAATCCGGCACTTCCATGAGTGCCGAAGGTGCTCGAGGTCAGAACTTGCGTACGCAGATTCCTCCATGCTTTTTAGCAGGCCTAATCTTCGAAAGCGTGCCGAGGTGACAAAATTTATGGGTGATAGGACCTGCATCACTGGGCCATCCACTGCAATGCCGGCCAGAGTGTCGGCCGCTTCGTTGAGCCAGATGCCTGCGTGTCCAGGCACCCATACCAAACGAAGTTTTTGTAAAGACGGAGGCAGTAAATACCCAAGGGCCCGACGTAGGGGAGAAGACTTTGAGCACGACAGGGCAGTGCAAACAGAAAGAGAATCTGTAAGCACAATTGCGTGATTTGTATCCGAATGTCGCTTTCTAAGGGCCAGAACAATCGCTAGATATTCAGCATGAAAAGATGTAGTGAAGTCAGGCAATCGGAGGGAAAACGCCCAATCCAAACCGGGAGAAAAAATTCCCACTCCTGCCTTCTCATTCCGCGCAGAGGCGTCGGTTGCAATGATTACATGGGAGGGGAAACCGGTAAGGTGATCTTGCAAAAGGCCTGATAAAAGACTCAATGGGAGTAATTTAGCGTTCGTGGGGAAAATTTCATCAAAGGCTATCTCTAAAGATGATACTGAATGATTAGGAACAGGGACAGACAAAAGGGCCACATGTAAGGGGTCTAGTAAAGACTGTACAACTATAACCTGCGGGCGTTTGAATCGGGGCCATGGACTGCTGAAAAACAGCGAAGGCCATGTTACGAAGGCAGTTTGCGGTCTGGATATGGGAGACGCCATTACCCTTATTAATGCGTCAACAGTGAGGGCATGCATGCGCAAAAGTAAAGGGGGAATTCTGGTTTCCATATACAAAACGTTGATCGGTACATATCGGGGAAGACCCAGGCATAGTCTTAGGGCTTGACGTTCCAGCATTACTAGCGGCCGAAGTTTGTACTGAGGGCTTCCTGAAAAAAGCACACATCCAAATTCTAGGATTGGCCGGACGTACATTCGGTAGATCATTAATAAAGTGTCACGGCGCATACCAAATCTCTTATTACTTAAGCTTCTCAAAACAGAGACAGACCGTGCTTCTTTGGTAGAAATATAATCAATGTGTGGGCGCCCATTCAGATTGTACTCATATATTATTCCCAGGTATTTTAAAGAATCGACCTGGGGAATGTTTTGTTGGCGGCAGCTGAGAGAAAAGGAGACTGGGCCCCCAGCCGGAAATACAAGGAGAGCACATTTTTGCACATTTATGGTGAAGCAGAGGCCATCCAGCCAAGTCTCTAAGGCGCATAAATAGGCCTGCAGGCGTACGTACAACATGTGGATGTCCTTTCCTGACGCGAAAAAAGCAATGTCGTCAGCGTAAACGTACACCTGAACGTCTGGACTTATAGGAATAGAGCTCATCAAAATATTAAAAAGCACGGGAGACAAAACAGAGCCCTGGGGAGCACCTCGGGTTTGAAAGTATACTGGAGAGGAGAGGCCCTGCTGAGAACAAAAGAATTTTCTACCTGACAGAAAATTACCGATCCATGATATGATATATAGTTTGGGAAAGGAAAACGCTTAAGTGCGTTAAAAAGAATTCTATACTCAACACTGTCATATGGCTTAGCGACATCCAAGGTAACTAGCACTGCAACTTCTTTTCGTGAGCGTGCCAATTGAATGCGGCTCTCCAGATCAATATGAGCAGACCATATAGAACAGCCCTGCCTGAAACCTACCTGCTTGGGGCTCAAGATGTTTTCGCATTCTAATATATTTTCAATTCTACTGAGCAGAATTCTTTCTACCAATTTTACCACATTGGAAGTGACGGATATAGGCCTAATATTATCTATCACGAACCCCAACCTTTTGTTTTTAAGTAGGGGAACAATATTTGGCAGTCGCCACTCAGGTGGGACCCACGAATGACGTAAGGAGTAGTTAATTACATGCAAAAGAGAGGCGGGGGACTCACTGAACAGAAGTTTTAGCATTTTGACTGTGATGCCATCAGGACCTGGAGCCGCGTCGGGGGCTCGACGTACTCCCTCCTCGAGCTCTTCCAGAGTTAGTTCTACAAAGTTGTCCTGTCCATATCCGGTAAGGATGGATGGCGCCACCGTTGTGAAACGCTGTTGTAATCCCTGTGCAATCCCGTTGAGAAAATCCTGGGTTTCATCTGGGGAAATGGTAACCGACTCAACGTTTTGATTTGGGGGAGCTACTTTCCAACTACGTAGCACCTTAAACAGGATGCTTTTTTTCCGTGGGTCCGATAGAAAAGAAAATCGTTGTGTCTTATATTCCTCCTTGGCCTTAGCAATAGTTCTTTTGAAAATTGCGCGAATGAATTTAAAACTACTCCAATTATCGGGGCACTGGTTGCGAAGCAGCCTCTTCCACGCAGCATTTCTGCGTCTCAACCCACGCGTGCACTCATCGTTCCACCAGAAACTGCAAGGGCCATCTCTAACCGATGACACTGTGAATTTTGAACGTTCTGTTACTTCTCTAATCAAATTTAAAACCTCCGTAGCTATACTCTCTTCGTCAACTGGGGCCATTGAAGAAAGAGCTGAGCGTAATTCTTTACCAAAGCGCGTCATATCTACGAATGATTGGACTTTCCGGTTCGGAGTTCGCACGGAGCATAAGATTTCGAAAAACACTGGAACGTGATCACTGTTGGTGGCATCAGAAACTGTGTCCCACTCTCTTACCAGACCTGGCGTAGAAAGAGTCAAGTCCACGACTGAGCGGGACTGGCCCCTTACGCAAGTTGTCACCCCGGAGTTATGACATGAAAGGTTGTGAACTCCAATCCATTCCCATAATCTCCTACCGCATGCATCCGTGCGGAAGCCCCAGGATACGTGGTGAGAGTTGAAATCACCTGCTAAAACACTGTGGGGTTTGCATGAGGCGAGAGCGGTATCTAATGGTTTCGTCGATGCAACACCAGATGGGAAGTATGCATTAATCACTGTGAAGGGAGTAGAGTTTGGAAGACAGATGTCAACGCCCAAAATTTCGCATTCACTTGATGACAGTGTAAAAGAAATAGACGCCCTGTGGCAGAAAGCCGTGGAAACTAATGTAAGCAAGCCTCCGCCCCTACCTTGCCGGTCCAAGCGGAACGAGTGAAAGTTACGGACGGTAAAGGATTTAGAAGGAGATAGCCATGTTTCCTGGAGCAGAATAATATCCGGGGAGAGCTTAGATATTTGATAGGAGAGGTCAGGAGAAGCACTAATCGCGGAGCGGCAATTCCACTGCAAAACCCGGATCCGCCCTATAGCGACTCGAGCTGTGCAGAATCGATTGCCTGTTTTACAATGTCTCCAGACTGAGAAAAGCGAGCCATACCTTTTTTCGTTTTTGACTTAGGTCCCTTGTCTGTTTTTACATTTGTGGGAGATCGAGTCCTCTTGCTTTTGAGTGGAGACGAAGGAAAAGCAGTCTCCATCACAGAAGAGCTATCCTCAGTGGATGAGGAGACCGGTAGGGCATACATGCTGCACCGGCTGAGAGTAACGTACACGCCCTCGTCTTCGCAGCTTTGTCTTCTTCTCCTTCTTCGTGTTCAGCGGTTCCCCTACGGGAAGATGACGATGGTGGTTGAACGCGAAGCTGTCTCGTGATGGATTCTTTGGTTGGCCAGTCCCTAAGGGCATCCTGCCACAATCATCATCAGAGGCGCTGCTGATGGGGCACGGACGCGGGACATCCCCCGAGCAAGAGACGCTAACTTCCTCCTCAATTTTCAGTTATCAGTTCGTCGTTTCTATTGACGTTCAGTTTCGCGTGCCTTCGTTGTATCAGTAGCTTCTTGACGTAGTTTGAATGAGTCAAGGACATGAGGCGCGTTCGTAGCACTTACTCCTGTCTCGGTTTTGTAGCGCATTAGGAAGAGCGCCGCTTACCTCACGTTGCGGCCAGAGAGCCGTGGGATCGAAACCGGGCGCTGCTAAGTATTTCTTTTTTTATAGTGTAGGTGGAGAGGTGCGGACAACGGACGGACGCCGGACATAGCACCGAGCAAGAGATGCTTTGCATCTAAAACGATATTGACTTCATTGTAAGTGACAACCCGGGTATGGTCCAAGACGTACAGGTGCTAAGTAAGATTCGGAGCAGCGATCACAGGATGGTTAGATGCAAGCTAAGAGTGAATCACAGAAGAGAAAGAACGAAGCTCGTGAAAACTAAGAAACCCCGCATGGAATCAGTCAGCGCCAGATCGCAGGAGTTTAGAATAACTCTGCAAAGTAAATTCTCGATTTTGAACGAGCAGAACGAGGTCAGTGTAGACATGATAAATGAAAATGTAACATCTGCGCTCAGAGAATCAGCAGGAGCTGTGGGAGAAGTAGCATGTAGAGAACAAACTGGAAAACTAACTAAGAAAACGAAGGAACTAACTGCCAAATGTAAGAACCGGAAAGTATCAAGTACAGTGTATCGGATTGAATTGGGCGAGCTGTCAGAACTGATTAACAGAAATAAAAATAAAGACATTCGTGCATACAACATGGCAGCGATCGAGGAAATGGTGCGAATACGCAGAAGCTTGAAAGCAACTAAGAGAAAGCTAGCCATCGGCAACGACGGGATGTACGCACTCGGAGACGAGCAGGGATACAATACGCACAACTTGGACGAGATAATTAAGGTAGCAGAACGATTCTACTCAGGCTGTATGCCAGCGACGTTAGACCAGGGGCGGTATTTTCGTAACTGTCCCTTTTGAAAACGTCCATTTTGCGTCCCTTCATCGTGACGTACTTCCGGTTAAGCAGTGGGCCTTTGATTCAAATACCGTAACTCTTCTTGCAAACGCATTTTAAAGAGCTGAAACCGTATCAGAGTCTCTTTTATGTGTTTATTGTTGGGCCAGCGAACCAACAATAAGGCGACGAAAAATCGTCTGCTCCAAATCGTCTGCTCCGAGTAACCACGGCTCATGCCTCCGCCGTGCTTGCATGGCGTCACATCCGGGTGTTCGCTTTAAGCCAATCAGGGCTCGCTCAAAAGGGACACTTTTGAAAGAGACTCAAAAGGGACAAAACACGGGAATACCGCCCCAGGAGAAACTACCGAGAATACAAGCTCAACTTGCGATGCCCCACTAGTAACTAAAGAGGAAGGTGCGAAGGCTCTCAAAGACATGCAAATAGGAAAAGCTGTAGGTGACGACGGCATAACCGTAGATCATTGGACGGAGGGAAGATATATTGTAGTGGAAAATCTTGCTGTACTATTTTCGGAATGCTTAAAGACTCAAAACGTGACAATGAATTGAAGCGCTAGGACAACGGGACAAGCAAGTTAACACACACAAGGCGCTATTTCCAACAGTTTTATTAGCAGACGAATACACACATATACACATTAGCACTGGCCCACCTCGTAGTAAATTTTATCACGTCACACTCGACTCAACAAAAAATCACGCTCTTTCTTTGATAAGGCGAAAGACGCAGTACTAACACACTCATGGTCCGCTTTTGCAATCAAATGAATTTCCAATATCTCTCGCGTTAGCTGATCCTTGTGCTTGGCAACAACTGCGCACTTATCGAACAGGGGCTTGCAACCATGCTGCAAGCCCTTGTCATGTTCTACCAACAGGCCCAACTGTCACCCTTGTGAACTCGAAAATTGCCCATAGCCAGGAAAAACGCTAACATTATTCCGATTCACAAGAAGGGAGACCCAAAGGACCTCAAGAAGTACAGACTTATCAGCCTACTCACAGTTTACAAGCTGTTTAGAAAAGTTATATTTAGCCGCATAGAAGACAGCCTGGATTGGAATCAACCCGGAGAGCGGGTTGGGTTTATGCAAGGGTACTCAACCATGGATCCCATCCATGTCGTCAACAATGTGATAGAAAAATCCACAGAGTACACTAAACCTCTTTTCATGGCATTCATTGATTACGAGAAAGTGTTTGATACCGTACTCACCGCAGCCGTTTTAAAAGCACTAAACGACCAGGGTATAGAGGACACCTACATAAGAATTTTAGAAGAGATATATATATATAAGGGATGGACGGGCAGGATAACCCTCCACAAGCAAAGAGATAAATTTCCGATCCGAAAGTGAGTAAGACAGGGAGATACCATCTCTCCTCATCTATTCGCAGATTGTCTAGTGGGAGTATTTAGAAAGCTTAACTGGGAAAACACAAGATTAAAGATAAATGGGGAATAGTTGAGCCATTTGAGGTTTGCGGACGACACAGTCTTGCTGGGTAAGACCGCAGAACACCTGCAAAAAATGCTCGAACTACAATCAGAAGGATGGTCATGGGGCCAAAAAATAAATATGAATAAATCTAAAGTAATAAAAAAAGACTAAGCCTGCCAAGAACGTCTTCTTCAACTATGGGAAACGAAACGCTAGAGGAAGTAACAGAAGAATATAACTATTTCGGACAGATGGTTAGTGCTGCCCCCAACAACGGGATATAAATCTGGCGCAGAACAGGTATGGGCTGCGGAGGACTCGGCAAGCACTCCCAAATAATGAAAATTAAGCTACCTTGGTCACTCAAAAAAAGAAAAATCTACAACCAGTGCATACTGCCGGTGATGACATACGAAGCTGATACTTGGCGCCCTACAAAGCAACTATAAAGAAAACTTAGGCCAGCTCAACGGGCCATGGAAGGAATGTTAGCAGTAACACTCAGGGACAGAAAACGAGCTACCTGGATCAGAGAACGCACTAGAGTTGACGATATCATAGTTCAAATTAAGAAAACAATGAACTTGGGCTGGCCATGTAGTGAGACGAACCGACAACCGTTGGGCATTTAATGTAACAGAGTGGATGCCAAGAGAAGGGTCTAGAAGAAGGAGAAGGCCAATAACACGATAGAGGGATGAAATACGGAATTTCGGGGGTAAACTGTGGATTCGAGCGGCGGAGGACAGGAGCGGTTGGAGGTCAACGGGAGAGGCTTTCGTCCTGCAGTGAGCCGGAGCAGGCTGATTGAAGAATTCAAGAATTCAAGTAAGTTTATTTTCAGTACCAAAAAGACCCTGGGGTGGGCGCAGACAAAAAGCCAATTCATTGGCTTGACGAAGGTCTGCGCCCCCCTACAAGGCGAGCAGAAGGCAACTGATCGCGAGACACAGTGTTTACTACAAAGATCACTGGGATGAGAACGGAATAAACAAAAACGGGAACGTTTCAGTCCGTCTGCGGAAAAGAAACAGAAACTATGCGGCACATAGTGTTAGAATGTAAGGGTATCCATCCAAATCTACATGAAGGGAATATTGGGCTCGCCCCCTTACAAGGCGAGCAGAAGGCAACGGATCGCGAGACACAGTGTTTACTACAAAGATCACTGGGATGAGAACGGAATAAACAAAAACGGGAAAGTTTCAGTCCGTCTGCGGAAAAGAAATAGAAACTATGCGGCACATAGTGTTAGAATGTAAGGGTATCCATCCAAATCTACATGAAGGGAATATTGGGCTTCCAGAAGCACTAGGATTGAAGGGTATCACAGAGGAAGTTAACTTCAAGGCTGTCGAGGGGGCGAAAAGAAGATTAGAATGCTGGTGGACGAAAAGCAGAGAGGGGAATATTGCCTAGGACAGGTGCCACCTGTAACAGGAACAAAAAAAGTATTTTGCGCCTAATAAGCTTTTTGTGCCTGCCTTAAGCAGCGCTAGTATTAAACTAAGAGTGTAAAACATGGGTATATTAGTCCTTTTGGTAAGATGACATGTGATCACCCCGCTACAAAGGGGAAACCAATAGCAATCATCATCAACCGTAGAAGAAAAATAGAAGACACTTTCTTTTGCCCATTCGGGCTGTGAACAAATCATGAAGAAATTATGACAATAGGCATACACAGAGTAAGTGTATGCGGAATTTGCTCCTTTCACACACTAAAAAAAGAAACAAGAGACTGAAGAAGCAAGCAGCCAAATGCAAATAAGTAAAATGCACACAAAACAGTAAAAAAACGCTCTTTGATGAGTAAAATAACCGCTTATCCATTGCTACAAGACGACTCAATTCCATTTAACAGGGCAGGTAATTGATAGTGAATTCTTTCGTATCCATAGTTCGTTCTAACTCTTGGAATTTCCCAACGTTCATTTACCCGCAACTCTCGCACTTGTTCTTTTGTCTTCAGCCCGGAAAGTTGTATCATGAACGCGTCATTATTAGTAATAGCTAGTTGATGTCGTTTTAAAGGGGTGGAGTGTTAAAGTTCGGTTACAGGTAATAGGTTCAAGGACTTAAAAATAGGCTCCGTATGGGTGTCATACGCGGCATTAACAAT
Organism: Haemaphysalis longicornis; assembly: GCF_048455015.1. Lineage (NCBI taxonomy): Eukaryota > Metazoa > Arthropoda > Arachnida > Ixodida > Ixodidae > Haemaphysalis > Haemaphysalis longicornis. The sequence continues at coordinate 9,287,243 of NW_027526361.1, read as the reverse complement.
TGTACGAACGGCTTTCTTTTGAATTCTTAACAATATTTCTATATTGCCTTTTGTTATTGTACCCCAAACCAAATATGAGCACGTTAGGCATGGTAAAGAAAGGGAGTTATAAAGTAACAGTTTTATTTTTTGAGGGAGAAAAAATCTGAACTTACACATGATACCTACTACTTTAGACAGTTTGTTCAGATAAGCTTCTAGTTGATCGTTCCAAGACGTGTCTAGAAGTACCCCAAGACTTTTTACTACCCGAAGGTTTTAGCATGGCACGGAACAGAACAGCCTTCGTTTTCTTTTCATTTGTGGTCAAGGAATTGACTTTACTCCAAGCATCCAATTTATTTAGCAGCGCATTACCGGCTTATATAAGGTTGCCGAGGTGTTTTCCTGTAAGAAAGAGGCTCATGTCGTCCGCATAAATGACACATTTGGTTTTTACTTCAATATTAACAAAATCGTTAATATAAAAATTAAAAAGCAATGAACCCAATATACTGCCCTGCGGCACTCCTGTGGTTACAGGCCTTAATTCAGAAGAAGCACCGTTAATTGCCACCTGTTGATAGCGATGTGCAAAGTAAGATTCAATTAGTTTTTGAAATATTCCTCTAAAACCGTAGCACTACAACTTTTCTAGTAAAATCTTGTGGTTAACGCAGTCGAAAGTCTTAGAATAGTCGACAAATATACATAATGTGTAATATTCTTTTTCAAATAATTCCAAAATATGGTCTTTCTGAGTCAACAGAGGTGTCTCTGTTGAACGTCCCTTACTAAAACCAAATTGGCACTCTGTTATGAGGTTGTGTTTATCTGAAAAATTCGTGATGCGGATGAGTATAACTTTCTCAACACACTTAGAAAAAACCGGTAGAATGGAAATAGGATGGTAGTTTGTGAAACTGTTTGTGTCACCATCCTTAAATATTACGGCAACTTTGGCTAATTGCAGTTTCTTAGGAAAAACGCCTCCTGCAAAAATGCAGTTCACTCTGTGTTCAGGAATTGGAGAGATTATATTTATGACATATTTAACTGGCTGAATTTGTAGGCCGTCAATGTCAGAACATTTGCTATTTTTAGTAGACATAATAAGGGTTGATATTTCATGCGCTGAGGTGGGTGTTATAAATGCGCTCTCTGTGACTTGGGGCTTTAAATACTCAACACACCTGGGGTTATAACTACTGTTTGCTACTGAAACAAAAAAAAAACTATTGAAGGCGTCAGCTAATTCTTTCCCTACTAGGTCGACGCCATTTTAAGTAATTACGGATACTGACTCATTAGGCGCCATTCGGCCAAGTATAGCGTATAACCTTTTCCATACGAGATCAGACCTTTTCAGTACTTCAGGATTAAAGAGGTCATACAGATATCGTTGTTTGGCATCATGAAGGAGGCTATTTAAATTGTTTCGATGTTTGCTTAAATCTCTGAAAATCAAATGGATTTTTTGTTTTAAGAAATTTTTGAAAAAGTTTATTTTTTTCCCGAATTCCTTTTAAGCACTCTTTCGTTATCCATGGTTTTTGCGCTTTTCGAGGTTGTTTTCTTACTTTTGGGGGGAAGAATCTAAAATATATCGTTTTGAAGGTTTCTGAAAAACTGCTGTAAGCCTCTTCTTGATTCAAGGCTTGGAAAACCTCCGTCCAATCAACTCACATCAGTTCTGTGCTGAAACGCTCTAGTTTAGTGGGATTAACATCACGTGAAGTTACGGCCGGTGCAGGTTTCTTCAAGGGATTAGTGGGCTTTAGGTTATCTAGCACGAGGAAGAAAGGGGGGTGATCCCTCACGTGGTAATGAATAACACCGGCGCTATGTTTTTCTCTTTCAGAATTCGTAATAAAGACATCGATTAAAGTCTCCGTTCTAGATGTAACACGTGTCGCTAGGCGAATTGCATTAATACAACTATTTGCCTCAACAATTCTCATAACTTCTCCATGAACCGACAAGTGCTGTAAGAAGTCGTTAAGGCCGCCCCCTAGGGTTACAGAGTAATTGTTTTCGTTTATCCAGCTTAAATATGTTACGAAAAACGCAAGGAAGTCCGAAAGTGCCCCTTTAGAAGGGCGATACATCACACTAAAAAAGTTACAGAAGGGTATGCTGACGGGCCAGTTGGTACATTGTTAAACTAAGAAAAACAGCGCAAACGACGGGACGAAGAAAGGTAAGACTAAACCACCGGCGCTGTGGTTTAGTCTTACCTTTCTTCGTCCCGTCGTTTGCGCTGTTTTTCTTACTTTAAAAAGTTAGTGTCGCTTTTCAGTGTTAAGATTTCGTGGTCGGGAGCTGATATTGAAAAGCTAGTCACTATGGAGCAAGAAAAAATGTTCTTCGTCCGGATTGCAACGCCACCTCCTTGTTTGGAGCTACGATTTAAAACATAAGACGTATACCCTTTTAGTTTTAACACTTCTTATTCGCTTCGATACCATGTCTCCGTGAACATGATAGTATCAAACGAAGGTGTTATGCCTAGTAACGGCTTTAATTCTTCTTCTTTATTTCCAGCCGACTGAGCATTTGTGTGAAGAAATGAAACAGATGGTTTTTTCTTCAAAACAAAAGAATTCTTCTATTGAAAAGCCGTGGTTGTTCATAGTATATTAGGGTCGAACCAGAGTCCTTCAATGCTTTTCTGGTCATGAAACGTCGCCGTCACGCTATGGGAGAGCTTCGTATGCTGCCGCGCCGTGGCGCTGGTGTTGATCGGAGGGCAGCCGGGGGCGTGGTCAGAGCACGTTTGGAATGGAACGGACCACGGAGTAAGATAAAACAGACGCTCGCCGCCGCCTTATCAGCAGTGCGCTTTCGCTTTACGTGTCGTGGGCCGCTCAAATGGAATTGTTATCATTTTGTCAGTGGCGAAACAATTTGGCGCGAACGGGCATGCTGCTACTGCGTTCCTGCCTGCCGGTCTGGCTACAGAGCAGCGGCGGCCGCCCGATGCCCTCCGATCTGCGGTGGCGCCACTCACGGTCGCTTTTGTCCCCGTACGAAACTTGGCCGGGAGTTTCATGATTAGAGAAGCACTGAAGGACTCTGGTCGAACTTTAGATAACAGTTTACTCTATCTTATCAAGGTCGTCTGGGGAACTGATCCGAAGAGCACGCGTCGATTCAGCCTTCTTATGATGATGGTGATGATGAACATTCTGTCATGTAGTTTCAACCTGTTTGCTGTGATTGATTGATTGATTGATTGATTGATTGATTGATTGATTGATTGATTGATTGATTGATTGATTGATTGATTGATTGATTGATTGATTGATTGATTGATTGATTGATTGATCGATCGATCGATCGATCGATCGATCGATCGATTGACTGACTGACTGACTGACTGACTGACTGACTGACTGACTGACTGACTGACTGACTGACTGATTGATTGATTGATTGATTGATTGATTGATTGATTGATTGATTGAAGGGTTTAACGCGCCGACGCAACGAAGGCGATGAGGCGCGCCGTAGTGGAGGGCGCCGGATTAATTTTGACCACCTGGGGATCTATAAGGTGCGCCGAAATCTCGTACACACGGGCGTTTTTGCTTTTCGCCTCCATCAGAAAAGCGTCCGCCGCGGCCGGGAATCGAACCCGCGCCCTCGTGCTCAGCAGCACAACGCCTTAGCCACTGAGCCACCGCGGCGGGTACTTGTTTCCTGTGGTGGAGCGTGGCGAACAGAGCACTGTAGGCTAGAAACTATGCGATATGTAACACCGCCACCACTAGCGTACTTCCTATTGACTCTAATGGCAGCGAAACCGGAGGAGTTATTTCGGAGTCAGTGATATTAAGATGAAACCAAATTTCTGTAAGATTAAGACACGTAGAAAGAAACAAAATAAGGGAAGAAAATCTTTAAGTATGTTAGGAAGGTCTTTGACGTTAACATCTGATACAAGGATACTACTAATTGTCAAATAATTAAGTCAGTCATAACCACTACTAGAACAAGCTAGTTGTATTCAACGTTTCAGTCGAAAGGCACTTAGTGAACAAATACGTTGTAGTGCTCCAAATTAACGGTAAATCCGTTGACTTGGAGCACGTGAAGTCATGAATTGGAATTCACGAAGTCATGAATTGGAGTGAAATGAAGCTGTAATGATTCAGATCCCTCTTAACTGAGCGAACAATTACAGAGAAGCCTTCAGATACGTTAATATCGCAATATTTTAGCGTGAAAGCATTTTTAAACCTTTGATTTCATCACAACACATCGACGTTTTCAAATAACCAGGCGTGGCCTACTGTTGAATACCGGGTCAACCTTATTAAATCTTTCTATTCGGAGGCAACGACTATCGAGTCACCACGAAAAAAAAAAAAGAAAAGACGCACAGGGACCCCATCGTAAATATTCGCCCTTCTCATCAGCATATCTACCAGAGCCGTGTGAAACTTTTTTTTTTTGGACGTGATCGGTTTCCCCAATGTCTGTTTTCATTCCCAGCTTGCCTGCCGTGAGTTTTAAAGCCGAAATTTCGTTACTCTAATCGTGAGAGTGCGCTTTAAGAGCACGCGGACCGCGGACCCAGACGCGGACCGCGGCGCGTCCAGCACAGCAAAAGGTGATTCAAACACTTCGAATAGAGATCCAACAGGCCACTTCAGCGCCGCAACGTGCTGGGTAATGTTATTCTGGTCAGGGAGAATCTGCGCAAGCATTTCAGTCACGTTTGGCTAAGAATCGTCCCCCGCCGGATCATTCTCACAATGATTTATGCCACCCGCCAGATGCGGACTAGGAACGAGGTCGACCGTGAGCATAACGCCTGCGCAGTGCTAGACTGATTACCTCTTGGGCCTTTAGGAGGGCGCGGGTTCGTTTCGCCTTCTTCACTCAACAAAAGGCTGCGAATGCTATGCATAAACTGCGCGTACAATGAAGTAGAAGTAGCGTCACAACATAGGGCCACAGCCGGCAACCAAACATATCGCAACTGGCAGCACTGAGCACGTAAAAAATGAACGAAAAGCCTTTATGAACTAACAGCCGATAAACAGCCTCTAAAGAGAGAAAAGAACCTCCAGGCCATCAGGAGAAAAAAATTAGCAGTGGCTTAGCTCGGCTATGCCAGGATATACGTCGCGTGAGCTAAGGTTCAGCTGGTTATTCTTAGCTTTCCTGGTTGTCTAGGATTAGTTTGATTATAATGTTTACTGCTGCTTCAATGACACACACACGCTATACGCATTATGTGACACGTATATTTATCAAGCGACTCCGGCGCAGCATCACCGATCGCCCCAGAGCTAAGCTGGTTCCACAGGCGCACGCTGGTGTTGCTGCGACGCACGAGCCATCGGTCCCACACCCGGCCACCCCTCGCATGATCATCAAGTGGAGCGGGCCGCCGCGTGCGGAACGGAGGTCGGCGAAGACGTTGGGCGCGTGGGGTGCGTGAGAGAGGCCGCGCAGCGAGCAACGCTCTGTGCGCCATGCGACGTCACTGCTCCTCGCGCATGCGCAGCATGGCTCTCCAGGAGCCACGCGAAACTGCTCAACCTCGGCCAGTGTAGGACACGCTGTTGAAAACCAGGAAGCAGGCGCGGGTTAGAGGACACCGATTTATTCACGGCTTTCAAGCGGCTAGCGTTATTCGATTGATGAAGAAGAGGTCTCGAGCCTCGCTGCTCGTGCGGTCGCTGCTCGTCTTCACTTCGGTGTCGTCGTCTTCAAACCAACCAGATAACATTTTGTAACACGCTCCGGGCCGGCGCAATAATATGGATCTGGTTGGCTTCAGCTGGTTAATATCTTGAACCTGGCAATGGATTGGCGATTGATTGGCACGTCCGTAGTAGAGAAGAACTGGAGGATTCCTTGGAGTCGTGTGCGCAGGGCGCAACGCGTGCAGGTATTTGATTCGCCGCCCTAATTTCCATGCTGTCTCCAGAAGGTGCTCTCCGTGCTTCCAACGCTCATAAAGTGTCTCGGACGATGAAGCGTCGGGCGCTGAAGTCGAGAATAAACATTCGGTGGTTTCTTTCGTATTAGCTTCTGCTTTCGGTTTCGACGAGGACTTTTAAGACCCGTGAACTTTCTTCAGAAGATTCTTTCTGGTCGGTAGCTCGTTGTACGTCCACCTCCAAGGAGGCCTTTTCCTGCTCAAACACTGGCTCTTCATTTGTTACGTGCGAGCATGTCACTGCTTTTGATTGTATGCTTGGTGAGGTTAATTTCGCTTCTCCAGGCACTGTCCACGCAAAAGCCATTTCCTGGGACATAGCCGTCGATGTGGACATAGTCGTCAGTTTTCTTAGTGTTGGTCGCTTCCAATTGGGATCGCACAATGAAGTTATGTGGTGTCCTTTGTAGTTCCGACATGTGAGGCTTTTTTGCATTCTTGCAATTCTTAGCGCGGTGAATGGGCCTGGCGCAGCGAAAGCAACATCCCTGCTTTCGCAATTTCGCTTTCTTTGAGTCTAATGGGAGTTGAACCCGGCAATCATCTGTGAGGTAGTCGTTCGATTCACAGTAAAGACATTTATGGCGGGATACCTTCACCGTTAGCGTGGCAGAAGAACCTTTTATGTTGTCGTCGACGTGTTTCCGGCCTGGTTCTGTTGTGGTAGGCGTATCTGAACCAGTCATTACTGAAGTGATCTCCCGACTTCGCACTTCAAGGTTCAAAAGTTCGAGTAACGTTGATACTTCATCAGGCCGTTCTCTTCTCTGTCCTTGTGGCGTTGTTAGCATTAACTGGTTAAGCTTGAGCACGAGCTCATAGGGCAACTTCTGCAACAGCGCAGTCTTCAACATGATTCCGTAGGACTCAATGTGTACTCCGAGGTTTTCGAGTGATCTAACATGAGTGTGTACACATTCATGGAGCGTCTGAAGGTCGCTCAAGTTTTCACAGGAGGTCACTTTCGGGAGGTTCAGCAAGTTGCTCATGTGATCATTGATTATCAGGCTTTTGTCTCCAAACCTATGCTTGAGCAGTTCGATGGCTATGGGGTAGCTTTCGTTAGTCGTTGTTAATCCGCTAATGACGCCTTGCGCTTTTCCCTTTATATAACTGCGTAAGTACTTGAACTTGTCAACGTCGGCTAGGAATGGGTGTTTATGTATCGCTGACTCGAACTGGTCCCAAAAAGTAGGCCATCGTATAAACTCTCCGTTGAAAGACTCGATTTCAAGTTTGGGCAGCCGAAAGTGAATTCCTTCATCAGGTGAAGTTACAGCTTGTGCCGCACTGGTCGTCGTTAGAGGGAATGCGGTGGCAAGATGACTTTCAGGGCGGAAGACCATGCATGCAATAGAATCTCTGTAATCTTCTACAGTTGCCAGTTCATCGCTTAGTTGGTCATCGGGAACCGAGGTCCCGATGACCGAGGTCCCGGTCTCTTTGTCTAGTTCGGTTAAAGCAGCCTCTTTCCGTTTAAGCATATTAAGTTGCTCAGCCAGCTCACCGGTCGGTAGTGGAGTCACCTCCATCATGGACTTCATCTCGCTGATGACCCTTGTAGTCAAGGCGCGAAGCACATTGCGCTTCCGTTCCAGACGATCCATGATGGGGCTCGGTACGCAGAGGTGGCTCTGGCGGGAGCTGATTCGAGGCGCCGTTCGTGACCGTTGTGTTCTCTTCAATGGGCCCGCTTCTTCGGTAGGGGTCTCCAACGGTGTAATCCTTTCATCCTGGTCACGGCACCAAATTGTTGAAAACCAGGAAGCAGGCGCGGGTTAGAGGACACCGCTTTATTCACGGCTATCAAGCGGCTAGCGTTATTCGATTGATGAAGAAGGGGTCTCGAGCCTCGCTGCTCGTGCGGTCGCTGCTCGTCTTCACTTCGGTGTCGTCGTCTTCAAACCAACCAGATCACATTTTGGAACACACGCTAGAAAATTGAACGTGAATAATTGTTTCGTGTAATCATCCGCGCAGTCGAACAAAGAGGCAGGCGCGCACGGCCCCAAATCTCACGCTACACTTCCGAGACCGCTTGTAGTATCCGTTACGGTGTACTTGTCTAGTAGTTGATACCCACTGGGTTGTGTAGAAGTTTCCAAGATTGTATGGGAGGGGGAGGGGGAAATGGAATGCACCACACACTCTAAAAAAAGTCCCTGTGCCGTACCATGCAACCCTTCGGCTGCTTTTTGTTAAAGGTATAAATGTTTAGTACCGATCGAAATAACGCCATGGAATATTACAACTGCCTGTGTACACGCGTGGATGGAATCACCACAACACGACCAAGCTCGACAGTGGCGCGAACGAGCGGCCAATTAAGCAATATATAAACAGACGTCGGTTCAGAACGCATGTACGTGCTCACTCTAACAAAGTTTGAGGCGATTCTTTAGTCATTGTTTAAATTTTTAAATCTTTTCTTTAAATCTTTTCTTTAGATCTGTAAAGACTTCAAAATAAAATAGAGCAATATAATAAAATAAAATAGAGCTTTAAAAATAGAGCGTAATTTTTGGTTGAGGTACTTTGCGATTCCTTAGTCTGAGTACTGGAGGCGTTGGTTGACTACGTTCTGCAAACATCTAGATTTTAAAAAAGAGTTAGAATAATTCAGTACTGTAACTTGAGCTATTCTAGGCAACAGCGCGAAAAAAGACGTGGACGAAGGTAACGGGCAGGACGAGCGCTGACTCACAACTAGTTTATTCACGGGATCCGTGCGGAAAATAAACGTTTACAACAGGAGAGAGAGAGAGAGAGAGAGAAACAAAACAATCAAATCAAACACACTCCCTCGTTTTCAAATCAAACACACTCCCTCGTTGTTTTCATAACGCCTATCTTGATTTCGGTATTTAGTTTCTTAACTTTTTAAATAATCGGTACGGTTGGTTAAGTAACGTTACATTAGCTTAGATTAGTCAGACTTACGTTAGCTTAGGCTATGTTAGATCAGTGAGGCTTTGCTACGTAAGGTTAGGTTAGGTTGGGTTAAGGAAAGCCTAGTGTTTGTACTTTAGCCAATCTCAAAATCGTTTGTAAGAGCGAAGTAGTGTCAAAGCGTCGATGCCCAACATAACGAGATCAGACGCCACTTAAAAACAGAACTTATAGCAATGTCGCAAGGCACTGTAGGCACAGCGAACGGAAACCGGTGAGCTCCTGACGGCAGCTGCCATTGTCATTGCCCAACGCCTTCGAGTGGGTATGTTATTTAGGCTTGTGTTGATCCTCAACGCGAAGTTATCCCGATGTTAAGGCTTACGACGGGCCAAGCAACGTCAAATGCATTGCACGTCTAACTGGATGTCCTGGTTGTTGACTTTATGAGCCAAATCCCAGCGCATCTCCTAGGCCCACCTTTAGTCCCCTAGAGCGATGGACGCTTGGGGATGTGTCTCGCATTCAGGAGGGCGGGGTCTTCATCATCATCATCAGCCTATCTAGCCTATCTATTCCCACTGCAGGGCAAAGGCCTCTCCCATTACTCTCCAATTACCCCGGTCCTGTGCTAACTACGACCGATTTATCCCCGCAAACTTCTTGATCTAATCTGCCCATCTAACTTTCTGCCACCCCCTGCAACGCTTGCCTTGTCTGGGGATCCACTCTGTTACCCTTAATGACCAACGGTTATCTTGCCTTCACATAACGTGACCTGCCCACGTCCATTTTTTCTTCTTAATTTCTACTAATATGTCCTTAACACGCGTTTGTTCCCTGACCCATTCCGCTCTCTTCTTGTCCCTTAATGTTACACCTATCCTCTTCCGCTCCCTTGCCCGCTGAGTCGTTCTCAATTTAAGTTGAACCCTTTTAGTGAGCCTCCACGTTTCTGCCCCGTAGGTGAGTACCGGTAAGATGCAGCTGTCATACACTTTCTTCTTCAGCGACAATGGTAGTCTGCTATTCATTATCTGAGAATGTCTGCCATATGCACCCCACCCCATTCTGATCCTTCTAATTATATCTGCCTCATGGTTGGGATTTGGGGTCACAACTTGGCCTAAGTAGATATATTCGCTTACCACTTCCACTGCCTCGCCACCTATCTCAAACTGCTGTGTTGTCCCGAGGTTATTGATCATTACTTTGTGTTTTCTGCATATTAATTTTCAGGCCCACGGTTCTACTCTGTTCGCCCAGTGCGGAAAGCATGCTTTGCAATTCGTCCCCCGAGTTACTTAGCAAGGCAACGTCATCAGCAAATCTGAGGTTACTGAGGTATTCTCCATTAACCCTTACTCCCACCTGTTCCCAATCCAACGTTCTGAATACTTCTTGTAAACATGCTGTGAATAACATTGGAGAGATTGTGTCTCCTTGTCTGACACCCTTCCTTATAGGTATTTTACTGCTCTCCTTATGGAGGATGATGGTAGCTGTGGACCCACTGTAGATATCCTCTAGTATACTTACATAATGCTCATCTACCCCCTGGTTCCGTAATGCCTGAATGACTGCTAGGGTTTCGACCGAGTCAAATGCTTTCTCATAATCTATGAAGGCTATATATAGGGGTTCAGTATACTCAGCGCACTTCTCTATCACCTGATTGATCGTGTGAATATGGTCCATTGTTGAATAACCTTTACGGAACCCTGCTTGTTCTTTAGGTTGACTGAAATCTAAGGTTGCAGAAATTCTGTTAGCGATTACCTTGGTAAGTACCTTGTAGACGACTGACAGTAAGCTGATCGGCCTGTAATTTTTCAAGTGCTTCATGTCGGCTTTCTTATGGATTAGGATGATGTTCGCGTTCTTCCAAGATTCCGGTACCATTGCGGTCATTAGGCATTGCGTATACAGGTTTGCCAGTTTTTCAAGTACAATTTCTCCACCATCCTTCAAGAGGTCTGCTTTTATCTGATCCTTACCAGGTGCTTTGCCCCCTTTCATTTCTTTCAAAGCCTTCCTTACTTCTTCGGTCGTTACTGGTGGGATGTCTATCTCCTCTGAACTACTGTCTCGTTCGGCATTATCCTGGATGTCCCGGCTACTGTACAGATCCCTATAGAACTCCTCGGCCACTGTGACTATTTTATCCCTATTTGTGATGACATTGCCTTGTTTATCCTTAAGTGCATACATCTGATTTTTGCCCACGCCAAGACGCCTCTTCACTGCTTTCAGGCTACCTTTCAGGCTACCACTGCTTTCAGGCTACCGCTGCACTCCGGCAGCTGCGCTGCGCGCTGCGCTGCCGGAGTGCCGCGCTTCGGCCGTTCTCTCAGTCGATGGTCGTCAGCGCTACGCTTGCTCTCTCTCTCTCTCTCTCTCTCTCTCTCTCTCTCTCTCTCTCTCTCTCTCTCTCTCTCTCTCTCTCTCTCTCTATCTATCTATCTATCTCTCTCTCGCACATTACTCGACGATTGCTCACGCAATTCGAGTAATCGACCCAACGGAAACGCACAATGGAACCCCCTTCAGCGTCGCATCACACCAGGGTTCCCGCGAGGGAAGGTGGGCGTAATTTTTTATTAAGCCTTTAAGGTCTTAGTTTTATATGCACAGAAAATCAACAGGACGCATGTATTGTCTCAAGTTGTAACTAGGGAAGTTTTTTCCGGGAAGTGCAGCGTCGATTAGAAACCCAATCGCCCAGCTCTGGTTATTTGGCAGGGGGCTCAGCATGGAGATGGTGTCGAACTCGTGATGTTAATATGATGAAGGGAAGTAAAGCATTTACATACAACTAATATGTTAACAAAGCTGAGTACACGAGTAATAAAAGGAAAACTTCAAAACTGCAGTTAGACTTCAGCGCCCAGTGCGTGAAGACCCACTGAGCGCCACAAACTCCAACTCTCCTCTCTCGTATGCTCCGAGTGTACACACACAAATTTTGCCCCCACCTCCCCGCGAGGGGAACCCTGAGTAGATGCGACGCATTGTGGGGTTCACTTCGTGTTTCCATTGAATTGATTCTGAAATCGCGTGAAACGTGTCGGGAACGCGTATGATTATTATGTTTTATGATTATTATTATGTTTTATTGGCCAATCTTGGTCAATCTCTCCAAGTGGTATGCTTGGGGCTTCGCTGTCACAACGACCTTTACGCCATCATTGTTGCTGTAAGTGGGAGCTTCTTTTCTTTTATTGCAAGTGTTAACCATTGCCCCATCATGCGTTCTATCAGTAGCATCTTGACGTAGTTTGAATGAGTCAAGGATATAATGCGCGTTCGTAGCATTTGATTCTGTCTCGGTTTTGTGGCGCAGTGAGAAGAGCACCATGTACCTCGCGTTCCGCCCACAGGGTCGTGGGGTCGAAACCGGGCGCCGGTAACTATTATTTTTTTTATAGTGTAGGGGGAGGTGCGGACAACATCGACAACGCCATATGGAGGGACAAGGCGAGTGAATGAGATGCAGTCGCATCTAAAGAACAATCAAACGACAACGGCCGGAACTCTTCCGGCCGCAAGATCCGTCAAATTGCCCGTAACACAGCTCTATCCTTAACTTTCGATGCCATCCCTGATCTGCCTCTTGCTTAGGGAGCTTATAAATTCCAAGCTTAGTATCAATGGTCGCGACCACAAGTATCGCGGAAAGCTGTCTAGCTTGAATGCTCAGCCAATACCCTTCTTTATGGCAAAACCTCGGCATGTCGTTGTCTCGACAACGCCCCTCCAGTTTTCCACCTGCATAGATGAGAGGGCTCAAAGTCCGCCCAGGCGCCTTTCACTAACAGACATCTGCCAAACAGGTAGCCGCCACGGCTTACGGGCCAAAATCCTGTACGTTACCCGCGCAAGCGAGAAAGCACGCGGCGGCGAGAACCAACGCCACCTAGGGAGGGTTAGAACACGCGCCGCCTGAGAAGGAGGTTGAGGGGGGACGGGGAAGGGGGCTCAGATGTGCCGCGCAATGCAACCTTCCTAACGCAGCACGATTAGCAAAAAGAGGATAAACAGAAAAAATGTCGCTTCTTGGTCTGGTGAGCGGTTCGCTTCGAGCATGGGCTTATGCGCATGGCCGTCGATCTTTCAGCGGCGATGAACACCTGTTGCGCCGCTGTGGTGGTCTTGCTACTTTGGGTTGGGGAGCGAGAGGTGAGTATGCAAGAGATGGCATCCGACAACAGCTTAATAGGGGTAGAATGCACCTGCTCCCCCCGCGCTGCTGCTACCGTCGGCGCAGCACAAGAGTTACAGCAGTCAGTACGTTGTCGGTCGGACGAGTCGTCGTTCTGTCCTCACTGGAAGCGGAAACACGCTGAAGCTTCTCGTCTATATCGGGCTCTGCGGCGGAGGCGAATCTCGGTCGACCTCTCGCTTTCGAGTCCTCAACAGGTCTGACTGCCGCGTCCACTGTTTTTCTCTGGCTCCTTCGGGGTTCCTCTCCTTCTGCCGCCGCACCCAAGCGGGACCAGATCTCCGGGCCGGTTTCGCGCCCTTCGCTGGCTCATTCCAAAGCGCAAAGCGCACACGCGGACAAACAGCTTACGTCCCCGAGCCCCGGCGGAGGTCCCTTTCCACGACGACATCAGAGGGGACGCACGAAAGATGCGTTTTCAGTTGGACGTAGCTTTCGTCGTCCAGTAAGGAAACGGGCGTTGTTCTTGCTTCGTGTGGCGTCCACGCCTGAGCTCTTCACACCGCCCAGGCCTGTTGATTTCCCAGCTCGAAGGCAGCCGCTATACGCCTCGAGCGCGGCCTGTAGGGGCGCCACTGAAATCCTCCTAGCGGCCCGTTTCGAAAGCAGGCGCGGGAGTCCGCGTCCGGCTCCCCAGTGCCGCCGCTGCGTTTGCGGCACGTTCACGCCGGAGATTTACCGTTTGCGGGCGTTTGAAATCAGTGTTCATGTGGAGCAGTCACTTTGTTCGCAAATGGGGTGTGTTTACGAGAGTATAAATGTTTCTGGCGCGACCTTAGTGTGGTATATTCGTTCTGTATAAGCGCCAGGTGTGTGTCACAGGCCAGCGTCGCGGAACCGACGTATGATGGAGCCGATTGTAATTACACTGACCTGAATTTACTAGCAGTGTCTCCGAAACCACCGGATCCTCAGATGTTCATGATACGGCTATACACTACGATTTAAATCAGTTTTGTTCGCAATAAGCGGAGCACTCATACCTGACAGCACGCCAGTTACGTTTGCCAATAATATACCCCAGATATTGATCACCACCATTTACAAGCCAGTCTGTGTTAATTTCGGGAATATTCAACAAAAGTACGATGGACAATGCATAATTATACTCGGGGATCAGCACACGACAGAGCCGCCTTTTCTTGAGGTGAGCGCCCGCAGACATTCATCTGCTATAGATATATCCTCTGCGGGCAGCACGGAGACGGGCTTAGAATATAATCCGCGTCCGCGACTAATCCTTCTTCGAAATATCGTCATATGGCACAGGGAGCCTGCAGAATAAAGCAGAACCTGAAATCAGAGGGCCTTATCACATACCACATGTGCACTCTTCCAACGACACCTTTCATCGCTTGTTGAACAGCCTACCCTGTATACTTCCAAAGATGCGTCCGCCGTACGATCAGCTGTTCGTTGAAGTAGAAAAACAAAATGAAAGTGAACGCGAGATTTGTGTATGATTACTAAAACGTTCATTGCTTGATTCCGCTCCGTATTTGTACACAACGTCCCCCCCCCCCCCCCCGATGTCTCACGAAATAGCGGTGCATTTCGCGTATAGTTGGTCTAGTGAACCCTACCTGGCTTAAGTTTCGACTAACGTCTTTAGCATGTCAGAAGCTGCACTGTTTTTTTTTTCATTTATTTTAATTCCGCACTTGCACAGCATTTATTTTTCCGTGCTTTCATTAACTTGCCTTCGTTCTTGCTATATCGCGTGTGTGCGCACATATTTAACGACGCACAGGCTTGGAATATACTTAACATTTTCGCAGGGTTTATATCTTATAAATGGCATAAGTTATTGTCCTGGATTGGGTAATCACATCCACGAAACATATTTTTCTGCGACGTATATATTCGAAACGAAGACGCATTCGTTGTCCACGCAGCAAAATAAAGCCAACCTCTCAGTGTGCCAGAATCAGGTCTAAACGAGGCGACAGTAGAATTCATTTGTGCCTGATGTTTTGGAGGTGACTGGGGTGATACGTTGCTGCCGTCGCCGACGCCCGGAAGAGCGGCGACAAAGCGCGCAGAACCGTGTCCCCGGGTAGCTCTTGCAGGCGATCGCGTACTCTACGAAGACGCAGCTGCTTTTTAAGTGACCTAAACGTACTCTTTGCCTATAGACGTCACCATAACAAGTTTTTTTAGTGCGCGGAAAGGCGAAAAGAAGCGAAATAGAACCAAAATACGGCACGAACCCCTATCAGCCACGCAGCGCAAATCCCGTCAACACCGCGGAGAAGCGGCGGCAGGCGGCGCAGCGATCGCGAAGCTCGAGGCTGGCCCCGGTGGCCTCTGCGCAGAGGTCGGCGGACTCACTCATGAGTCCAATCACTCAGACAAATTTGGACTCGAACTCACACGTGAGTTTGAGTTTGAGTGAGCGCGAGGCTAGTGTAGCATGGTGAGTTTGAGCTTGAGTGAGTTTGGGCCCGACTGAGTTTGAGTACGCCTGAGACCGACTGAGTTCTCAGTCCATTTTGAGTTTTGAGTACATTTTGAGTTTGAGTACATTTCGAGTTCTGAGTACATTTTGAGTTTTGGGTACATTTTGAGTTTGAGTACATTTCGAGTTCTGAGTACATTTTGAGTTCTGAGTACATTTTGAGTTTGAGTACATCTTAGTACTGAGTACATTTTGAGTTTGAGTACATTTTGAGTTCTGAGTACATATGAGTAGCCTAGGAGGCAGATATGGTTGGGGGTTAAGTTTCATATGCCGGTTTGGGATCACAATTCAGGTTAGCTGCGGGTACGGCAGCATCATTCGCGATGCGCATGATTGGTTGGTGGGGAGTTGGGCTGTGGGAGGGGGGGGGGGGTGTCTGATTTAGCGGCTGGGTGTGTGAATAATAATCGACTGGTGAAGTCATAAAAAAAGGTTATCGCACCGTTTCCTCTTGATGGATCCTCTAAGAAGGTGGGAGAGGGTGATGGGAAAGCACATGGCGGCGCTTTCTTGCTGGTTATTCGCCTGCTTCTGTTAACGGTTTGATTTGCTAGGGTGAAAAGGGAAGAGGTGAGCACCGGCAGAAGGGGCGGTGACTGTCCCCTCCGCTGTTTCAAATGAGTTGTCAACTGAGTTGTCAAGATGAACTGGGCGACGTCTGTCTAGATAAAATAATGACCGCATCATGAGATACATTGTGTAAAAATTCAAACAGATGTCGCTAAAGCGTGTTAGGTATTAAGTTAAAGGTCCCGATTAATGGAATCACGCGAGGTAAGTTAAAAAACTTCTGCCTGTGTATAGTCATCAGACAGTCATAATAAGTCATAGGTTGGGTTAAAATTCAAAATGATGCCACGAGGGCGTGTGGGGAATCATATTCAAGGTCTAGATGAGAGGAATCACGTAGGACAAAAATGCGTTATGGTTATATAATGACCTGTCATGGCTAGTCATAGATTGGGTGAAAATTCAAATTCATAGCGCTAGGGCATGCGGGGTATGAAATTAAAGGTCTCGATGAGGGGAATCACGTCGGACAAAACCAGAAATACTTCCTGATTATTACCATATGGCATGGTCATAATAGGTCATAAATTGTGTTAAAATTCAAAATGATGCCACTAGGGTGTGCGGGGCATCAAATTGAAGGTTGCGATGAGGGAAATCACATGGGAGAAAAATTCGGTATGGCTATATCATGAGATAGTCATGGTTAGTCACTGTTTGGGTTAAGATTCAAATTGTTTCTACTATGATGCGTTGGGTATCAAATTAATGGTCTCGATGAGGCGAATCACATAAGACAAATACAAAAATGCTCCCTGGTTTCCTCGAAGTGCTTGATGATGGGGATGATGCGGAAGTGAATTTAATGAATTTCCACACTTCGGAGCTACGGAGCTACTTAGCTACACATGAATCCCGACACGGAAACCAATAATTCTACAGCCCCGATGAGCTTACGACAAAACTCCGAAGTTTTACTTATGAAGTGAGTGCACATAATGATCTTACGATGCGGTCATTGCCCGGTTAAAAATTTTCTCCCTCAAACCCTTTCCTTTGACACCACAATTCCTTTTGTGCTAACGTTCCAGCATCTACGATGAATTTGCGCAGTTTACTACTTACTAGTACTGATCAGCGGGATGCCCTTTTTATCTGCCCCACATGATTTTATTCATCGAAACCTTCAATTTGATACCCCACACACTCTGCCGGAATTTCTTTGAATTTTAACCAAATTGATGACTTACCATGACTATCGCATGAGAATAACGAGGAAGCGTCTCTTATTTGTCCCAAGTAATTTCCCTCATCAAGACATTTATTTTGATACCCCATACCTCGCGGCGGTATCACTTTGATTTTTAATCCAATCGATGACTCCCCATGACTATGTCATGATTATGACCAGGAGGATTTTTTATCTCACGTGATTTCCCTCATTGAGACCTTCAATTTGACACCCCACACGCCCTAGCGCCCATCACTTTGAATATTAACCATATCTATGACTCACCATGAATGTGTCACAATTATAACCAGGAAGCATTTTTTTGTCCCACGCGAATTCCCCCCCCCCCCCCAACGAGATCTTCAATTCGGTGCGGGGGGACACACTAGCGACATCCCAATGAATTTTAAATCATTGTATGATTCACCGCGACTATGTCATTCTACTACCAGGATGTATTTCTTATTCGCCCAAGGTTATTTCCTTAATCGATACATTTAATTTGAGACCTCATACGCCTACGGGTCATCATTATGAAATCCAACCTTTATTATGACTCACGATAACTAAGTCATGATTATGACCACGAAGCATTTTTTGTTTGTCCCACGTGATTTCCTTCAATTTGATACCCCGCATGCCCTAGCGGCAAATCACTTCGAATTTTAACCCAATCTGTGGTTATCCATGACTCCCGTGTTACACGGTTCACCATTTTTTATATTCTTTTTTATATTGCCTTTTTCAGTTTTTTTTTTAATTTTGTTTGATGAGTTATCTACATTTGCGCTTTTATATTGATTGCAGTTTGAACATCCGTGATACCCGCATTTTTGTTGAAATGCAGGACGTTATATGATCCTGGCCGGGGGAGGGGGGTGCTCGGCAAAGAATGCTACGCATTAAAAAAGCAAAGGCATATCCATGAACGCCTCGCGCTTCAGAGATTCGCGGGGACAGTTCGCTTTGACACAAGGCGTTTGTTCAGGATGCAGTTAAAGAACCTACGGAACCGTATCCCTAAACAACTTCGACGTAAACGAACTGAGCAGTGAGCGCACGTACCTTCGCCTAATCTTGTTTGTTTCGCCCCAGGGCCCCTCTGCGTCCACACGGAGTGGGGCCTCGAGATTACGCGACGAATGCAGTCGCGCGGACGCGTAGCTTCCGCGACGCTTGTTGCTCAGACAGCCTGCAGAGGCTACACCACAGAGGCGCGAGTTGAAACCGAACGACCTCGCGTTAAATAACCGTACGCTGGCCATTGCCGCACGTGCAAGTGCACTCCAGTGTACAAAAATACGCAGGTTTTGCGCAAATCGAGCATGCGAACGCCAACGAGAAATTTTCGAGGCATTCGCATTGGTGAAGAAGGCGACGGCTGTCTCAGCACCCTTTCCGTGGCATTGTCTAAAACAGAAGCATGATTCCTGAATCGCAGATTAACGTACACACGTGTAGAATGAATGAGGCTTCTGCTTTTTTGTTATGTTTCAGGGTTTTTTCTTCCTCAATTTGGCGCCCGCGACGACGTGGTACCCTATGTGTGTGTCTAGTAAAAAACGTTGCCACCTCTCCCTAAAGCTCAACCTCCAAAGACCCAAACCGTGATCGAAGAACGAAGCGATGCGACGAATTTTCACGTAATAAGTGAACGCATCCACGAACGGTCTGAATGTATACCGATGCGTGGTTTATACGATAAAGCTGTACTATCTTAATCCTTCATCATCAATGCGTGTATACGCAGAAGCGTCCCTTTTTCAATATATTCAAGCGACCGTTTCCACACAATGCAAGCCCGGTTCCACGCACATCTTATCAAAGCTTTTCAGTCGACCACCAGGTCGATGGGCAAATTCATTAGCTTTTTAACAGAACGCCATCGGCCCCACTAAGAAATCTTATCAGAAAGCAATTGCCGACCCATCTAGCAAGGCTAAGCTTGCTTGCTTGCTTGCTTGCTTGCTTGCTTGCTTGCTTGCTTGCTTGCTTGTTTGCTCAGTCTTCAGTCTGGAAGTCTGTTACAGGAAAAGTTAGGTATAAACTAACAGCAATGGAAACATTATCTTTCGCATTATCATTTTGAAAAGATCACTCACGATTGCGTCTTGGAAAATGCAACACTCCAGGTAGTGTAAACAAACTGAGCCACTTCAGCGAGAAATGTAGAGTCGATATCATCCTTATGCGATTCAACTTGTCCACTAGCTTTATGGAACGGGCCGTCATCGCAATGAACTTCCTTGTCAAGCGCTATACACTGAAATTTCTGGTATAAGCTGTGTACGAAGATATCTGAGCCCACAGGGCAGTGCTTAAGTTGTCACTAATTCCTTTTAATATCTTTCAAGTTTAAACAGTTTAGAATTTTCTTCAGAAATTATTTCATTATTCGCGTGCCTGACCCTTTCTTATACAGAAACGTGCGCGCACCGAAACGTCCGCGTACTTACAGGGCCGTGTACCGAAAAGACTTCCGAAACGACCGTTGCCGAAAAAGACCGGACCCGAGCCTCTTTATGGTGCTTCTTAGACCCCGTCAAGCTGTGTACCCGCGAATTTTGGTCCGAAACGTCTCAGAAACCTCGGGAAAACAATGAGGAGGAAGAGGAATAACTAAATTGAATTGAAATGAACTCGAAGATTGTCAACCATAACGTGCGGGGACCCCCCCCCCCCCCTCCCCCCTTCTGCCAACCCTTCAAGAGTCAGGAGTTGGGCAGCTTCGGTGTGAAGGTGAAGTTGAAAAGCTCCTGCATTCAACTTTCGGGCAGCAGGCATACTCAAGAACGTTTTTTTTTTGTCATATGGTTGAGCGGGGCCCCTGACGGTTAGGGGCCCGGGACTGCAGCCCCGTAGCAACCCCCGCCCCCTTAATCCGACCCTGTTTAAAACCCGCGGGGTCGAGGTAGAGCTCTGTGGCCCTGACAGCTTCCTGAACTCGAGCCTCCAATTCGCCGTCACTGCCCCCCCGCACTCCATAGGGTAACATCATCAGCGTAGATGGTGTGTTCAACCCCCTTAATATCAAGAAGTGTTCTAGCTAATTTGTACATGACCAGAAGAACCCTGTTTGAAATACCGTCAGGGCCAGTAGCAGATTTACTGTTAAGCTCCTGAATCACAAGACGAACTTCTCCCTTCGAAAAATCTCCGTCAACCGCGTGGTTGGGAGAACCCGTATATACTACCGAAGGAGGGACGAAAGTCTGCGTTTTCATAAGGACTGAGCGGCTAGACCTTCTAAGAGCTCGTCATCCTTAGCATCCTTCCGCGCCTTGTGAATTATTTTGTTCAGTAGCGACCACTGGGTTGGTTTGGATCTGGAACCATTCTCATCTAGTGGATGTCTGAGGAGACTCCAGCCTCGCCCTTTGCGAAGTTGGCCGTCGTCTAAAGAATTGCAAATCTCCTCCCATTGTTGCCTACATAGAACTTTACAGTACTCCTCAATCTCCCTGTTTAGCAGCGCGATCTTTTTCCTAAGTCTCCTGTTCAGTCGTTGGCCTTTCCACCGTGCTAGTTAGTATTGATTGCTTAGCCTCAAGGGGATTAGCTAATCTGTGGTCCATCTTTTACGTTTTAACATTTGTGAAGATGTTTTTTTCCGACGCGCGAATGTCCAGCCCAAGCTGCTCTATCCAGCTCTCGAGCGAAGGATCTGCCTCATCGGGAGACATATCGGGATGGGGCCCTCAATGTGCGGAACGTATCCCAATCAATCAGTTTAAACTCTTTCAGCTTCTTAGAAACTACCTCGAAGCTGATGACTACAATGTAGTGATCACTACCGAGGCCTATATCAGTATTCAAACAGCTAGGTTTCTCGATTCCCCGTATAAAAGTTAGGTCCGGCGTGGAGTACTGCACGTAGAAGTGCCGCATCTGGTTGGGTGACCCGGGTCTGTAATGAGAGTGAGACTAAGGTCCGATGCGTGCGTCCCTTTCACCCTTGCCGGTAGAGTAAGGGTATTTCACGCTTAGTGAGGGGCATTGAAATCCCCACCAACGATCAGAGGAGCGTCACCGGCTACCTGTGCCACTTTAGTTAGGATGGCCTTGAAGCTCTGCCTCGATTCTTTTGGGCTACTGCACAAATTGAGGAGAAATATGGTGCTGCTGTTACCTACATAATTATTAGGAATGATCTCGACAGCGATGAATTCCACCTTACAATACGACGTACGGAGCTTATTTCGGATATAAGGGATCTTCTTATTTATCAAAATAGCAACACCCCGGCCTTTATCCTCCCGGAGACTCTCCACCTTGTACCCCGTGAAAGGGAGGTCAGCTGCAAGAGCCTCCTGAAGCATAAAAACATGTGGTTTCTCAGTTGGTGATCTAATTAGCTGCTGGAGGACCGCCTTTTTTGGGATTATTCCTCGGCAAGTTCCATTGTCAGGTTGTAAAGACTTTACTTATCGTGGCCATCTTGACCTTGCGGGATTGCGTTATTAAGTTTGGTATTAGTGTGGGATCTGCCCTGGTCTTCTAAAGGTTTGGCATATATCTTCACCATAGCTAAAACTACCGTATCATTCACGTATGCCTCGATCTTTTGCAGCCTAGCCCCGACACTCTTCCCATTGTGCTCAATACGGGTGAGTCGGTCGTATATCTGCTTGATGCTACCATTAATGGCAGATAGAGCCTCCTTGATTTCCAACTTCGCATTAAACTGCAATTGAGTGGGCGTAGTAAGGGCCCGCTTCTTGGGAGCTGGACACTCTGCCGCCTCGCCCTCTGACGGAGTAACCTCCATGGACCTCGGAACGTCGATAACAGAGGGACGCTCACCCTCTGATGGAACAACCTCCATCGACCTCGAAATCGTTATCTGAGGGACGCTCGGAGGACTCTAACTTGTTACGAGTAATCTCTCTGCGGAGCTGGACCAATTCGAGAGTGAGCCTTTCTACCCCCGCCCTGAGGCTGTTGTTCTCCTTTTCCAGCGATAGAGTCCTATCTCTTTCTAGACTTCGAGTCGCTTCGGTCACCAGCTGATCCGAGCCTTTCTCTTCGCCCTTAACCTTCTCGGCCCAGGAGTCTGCACCCCCGCCAGCCGAGAAACGCGCCTGCGGCATCTTGGAGCGGGAGCGACCTCTATTTCTGCTTAATTCTCGCTGTTTTGATGACGCAGGACGTCGGGAACGAGAGCGGCTGCGCGAGCTAGCTCGTTCCCTGAATTCGGACCTGTCGCTCACCATCTGCGTCTCTTCCTTGACCAGCTGTGCCTTCGCGCGCTCTTGACGCCTAACACGCACCACGTATGGAATCAAGTATCGTCTCTTGCACGATTTTTCCGCGGTCACATGCAAGCCCCCGCCCAGCTTGTATTTCGGGTCGCACACATGTGGGTCACTTGGGTAGTGCACGCCGCAGCCTCTGCATTCTGAAACACCGGGTGTCGGGCAAACGTCCTTCCGGTGCCCGATCTTTCCGCAAGCGTAGCACACGGCAACTTGTTGCCGATATAAGTAGCAGCGCACTAGATTAGGTCCATATCTCACAAAGTTCGGTACACAAAGTGCGTCGAATACGGTAATAACAGATCCGGAGTTCTTGATTCTCTTGACGCCGAGCGCCAACGGGTTACGGTCGTTCAAAATGTTCCTTTCAATGGTTGCCGGCCCGTCTGCGATGTCCACGTTTCTAATAATCCCCTTGCACGTATCGCTGGGAGCAGTCTCGTAAGCGTTGACTTCAAAGACCTTCCCGACCCCCGTTATGAACTCGATGCGAGCGTACTCGTCCGCATTTTCTCTTGCAGGGGTGCTGACCACCATAATGTTTTGCGTTATGTTTGGGCAGATTACGTCATGCAGTGTTTGATCCAAGCTCAAGCTTGCCGCTTCGGTAATCGCCTTACCCACGGTAGGGCCCAATTTCTCCAAATTCAATCCCCCTCCGGGGCATATCACAATCCTGATGTGCTCCTGAGGCATGGGAGGCACGCGGGAGGCCTTTACCACCCGATTCACGACGCTAGAAAACGGTCGGCGCGCACTCACCTTCTCTTCGCCAGCATGACTATCATGCTGAGCTCGGCTGATTTTTTTCTCTCTTCGCCTGGTGACCCTCTTCCAGCCCGATTCCTTGTCAATATCGTCTTCGGCGCTGAATTCCCCTTCTACTTGCATCGAAGCCACCGCCATGACAGCTGTCGCGGAGTTCGCCGTGTCAGCAGCGAGGGCAGCCACCGGCGCGTCGCCGTGCTAGGCCTGCCGAGCGTTAGACCCCGTGGTCGCCAGCGTGGTGCTTGGGGAAACGGTTCAGTACTTCGGTGAAAAGACCACCCACCGTCGAAATCCTGGTATCCGCAGAAGCGCTACAACTTCCGGCGTTGGTTGAGGCCAGAAGCACAGCGATAAAAGTAGACTATCCGACCGAAATCGTTTAAAAACTGGGAAGCCGATCTTGTCACGTCCGCACTGGTCGGCGCGCCATGGCGGGATCCTAGCTTCAGCTATGTTAGGTGGCAAAAACAAATACAACTTAAAAAAAACTGCGCCGCCTCTAAAGGGTGCACCACCGCAGATAGTGTATTATAGCAGTGAAGCCGACTTTCGGGCCTGTTCCAGTGAAAGCACACAGGGTGCATGCGTAGGCGCATCTCTTA
This sequence comes from Haemaphysalis longicornis, assembly GCF_048455015.1. Classification (NCBI taxonomy): domain Eukaryota; kingdom Metazoa; phylum Arthropoda; class Arachnida; order Ixodida; family Ixodidae; genus Haemaphysalis; species Haemaphysalis longicornis. The sequence goes on along the minus strand of NW_027526361.1, from coordinate 9,263,370 downwards.
CTATAGCATTCTAAATGTAATACTCTTTTTGGGCTACTAAACCGCAAAAAATTGGCACAGCTTGTACTAGTAATGGGAGGGGGGAGAAACAGCGGAGCTGGGGGTCAACCTAGCTTGGTTCCCTCTTGGATCCGCTGTCAGTGTTGTGTACACACTGGAACAGCCTTAGAAAATCCGGCTAATACTAGCACGAGGACGCGGGTTCCATTCACGGTTGCGGCGGCCGCTTTTCTGGTAGAGGCGAAAAGCAAAAGCGCCTGTGTGTACGAGATTTCGGCGCATGTTCAAGATCCCCATGTGGTCAAGATTAATCCGGAGCCCTCCACTACGGCGCGCGTCATCGCCTGGGTTGCGTCGGCGCTTAAACCAATAAATCAATCAATAAACCAATCAATCAATCAACCAATCAAATCCAGCTAAGCTTGGCCTCCCCCCTCAGCACTTAGTCTAGCCTAGCAAGAATATCACAAAACCTAACAAAATATAGCAAAACTTAGCAACACCAGAAGAGGCTAGGCCAGCACCAGCTCCGCTGGTTTTCTTTTTTGTTGTTACTGTTGTTGTTTGCAACTGAACACCTATTTCACACCCTTTCAACAGCCTACAGAAAACCAAAGGTGTTGCAATCGGTCAACACCCTTCCTGCCACACAAAAAGGGTGTAAAGCTAAAAATTAGGGCGGTGGAACCTGAGAAAAAGGGCGTAATGATTTCCCACAATCCTTATTGCACTTATAGTACAGCGCTCTTGGGCAATAAGGGTGTAAAAATGTTACTGTGTAGGCCATCGTAGAAGCCTTTTTGCTGCTACAGAGGACGATGCCGGACTGCGGCTTTCCTCTGCTCTTCCCATGAAGGCAAAAAACAAAACTTTGTGCTGTTTGAAAAAACTAGCCTTCGATAGCTCATTCAGCTTTATTCCAGCCACCAGACACATTTTGTTAACGAAAACACCAAGACTTACCAAAAAAGCTTCCGCAGTTGGCGCTAAATTGAATTAATATGGGCAGGAGTGACATATTATGGGCCAGCACTAAAAACACAATCAACAATGTATTAACCGCACTTCAAGTGATTCAAGTGACACAATAAAAAGTAACTGAAGGCTCCACCACAATCAGCCAGTCATGTTTAATCGGCGGTTGAGGTGGGCAGCCGCCAATCGCAAAAACAAAATTCTGTGACGTCATAAAATTCGCCAGAAATCAGCTGAGGAGTTACAACTGCTTCATAAGTTTTCTTTAATATCTCAATTATTTGAAGGTTGCGATGAAATTAGTATTACCATTAGTACAAAGTTGTCTTTGTAATGAATCAAGTTTGTGCTTTGTTTCTACGGCTCCTTAAATGCTTTCGTATTAAAACAATCAGCGCCCCTCAAATCGAGCAATACCAGTTCCGTCCAACTTAGTGAAACGACTTTTTTTGTGTGTATGGGTGTAGCCTGCGTGTGTTGTTGTAATCATCCCGAATATTTGCGCATCGCCGGTTTTTATTCCAACAGATTTTTCCACTCCCGCGTTAAAACCTCAATTAAAGGATCGTTTCTCGCAGTTTCTCGTTTTGTCTGATCGTGTAATACGGTTCGCTGCTTTCGAACTGATAAAGCCGTAAGCTCAAGCCCAAAGAATAGCAATAAATTGAAGGCACGTGCGTTGCAATCCCGCACTAAGTGTACGCTTTGTACGGCTAAGCCGGCTTACAAACTAACTTTCCGCGATCATAATCAAGCCCGGCCTGTATTTGGAAACCCCGTGTATAAACACGCGTGCAGCGTCATACAATATATGCAAAGATGCAGACGCCGATTTTCTTTGTGCTGAGAGGCTGAATAACCTGTTCAATGTTCTTTTTCGTATTTATTGTCCTTGAATAACCCAAAATATCCTCTTGTTTGTTTGAAAGACGTAGATTGCGGTTGGGAATGGAATAACGACTTTATTGAATGCTGCATAGGAGCACGCATGGGAAAATTGTATCGGTAATCACCATTGATAATTTTAATAAAGTTTGTGGTGGGCACACAGTAATTTACAGCACTGGAAAGGTGACATCCTACTCGTGACTCTTCAGTAGCTTGATTCATAGTGTAATATTAATTAAGAAGAACAAGATCGGTCGGCACCCGGCCTCCCGTAGAACTTAGATCACGGCTTGCGGAAACTGAATGTGGTGATAGTTGCCATGCAACCAAATAAAAAGCCCGAGTCAATTAACCTTTGAGTGCAAAAATGCAGCTACATTCACGTTTAGTAAATATTAATTAATTAATTAATTAATTAATTAATTAATTAATTCAAATGATTGTTTGCTTGATTCGTTGGTTGATTGACTGATTGATTGATTGATTGATTGATTGATTGATTGATTGATTGATTGATTGATTGATTGATTGATTGATTGATTGATTGATTGATTGATTGATTGATTGATTGATTGATTGATTGAATCAAACGTTTTAAAAAATGGAAGGTACAACAGAGTAAACATGGGGCAAGTATACTTTAGGTAACAGAGTTTTAAGAAGTGCCAAAGGAAGGCAGGAAGAAGTTTTCTTGAGAAGAAATGACACGAGGCCAAGAAAGCAAAAAAGTTTTGTAAGCACTGACAACGTTTCTCCGTGGATACCTCCCAGACGAAGAACACTGTGGTGCCTGCTGCACGGCCAGATCCTCTCCTGATCTCGTAACGGTCGTTACAAGATCAGGAGTGTTACAAGGAGCATTATCAGAGATCATAAAAGGTCGCAACAATCATGTATGCATGCGTACCAGCGCACAGAAGGAGATGATGGGGGAGGGACATTCGAAGACGCCGAATCTAAAGTGCGAAAGCCTGCACCGGTAACGCTAGCTGGGTTCTGCCCAGACTGATCACTGCCTCGTGCATTGCTGTCCTCTGCATGTGAACCTTTGGTGCAACGTGTGGCTCGGTGTCGTTTACACCGTGCCACGACGTCAGCTGTGATGGAGAAGCCAGAACTGGCGCGATTCAAAAATACCTGCGCTGCCCAAGGGTGGTTCCATGGCGAAAAGTCTAAACTCACGGGCACCGCAGCTTGCAAGTCTTTGAGGTGGCACCGTCGCTGATGCCGTCTTCGAGTGCAAGTACTGTACGGTTCCGAACACCCCGCCCCAGATGCTATGGGAATGTGCGAGTAAGTATCGCCCTGGTATCGTTCAACCAAGGCGGAGCGAGAGGCCCAGATGACCAGCCCCAACCAGGCACCAAAGGGTGAGACGGATGGCCAAGGCCCACAGCATCCCGGACTAGGGGCGCTACCCTCCCAGGACAGCCAGTAAATACTCCGCTTTTTACAGCACAGCTTGCAATACTACTCTATTGTCAATACCGAACACATTTTAGCGCGACGTTTAAAGTTAACTGACAAGAGAGGTTGCTTCTCACTAAGGGCCGTTAGTAGTCGTATCATCGCTGTTCCGTTGCGCGCACTATCACCATCGAGTGCGCTGGCATCGTCATCAGCGACACGTAGCCCAGGCATGCAAACTGAGCCATGTGGAACAGGACAAAACAAATACGGCGCGCTCTTGAACGGTCACCGGTCGTCGCTGCGTTCTCGTACGGTTGGGCTTCAGCAGAGATCATAACTGTACGAGGCCACAGCTCCGTTCACCATCCGTTCCTATAATATGGCTCATAGCTTTCCTTCTGGTTTGTTTCCAAGCGATAAAGAAAAATAGGACAAGTCGGGTTTCTTGTTGGTTAATTGGATGAGTTTGCATGGTATGAAGCTCAGTATGAAACACAGCGGCGGTAGACAGAACAACCGTTAGCTTCGCACTAACTTTAGTGCATTCGACATGAATCTATACGCCTCGAGCGCGGCCTGTAGGGGCGCCACTGGAATCCCCCTAGCGGCCCGTTTCGAAAGCAGGCGCGGGAGTCCGCGCCCCGCTCCCCAGTGCCGCCGCTGCTTTTGCGGCACGTTCACGACTGAGATTTATTGTTTGTGGGCGTTGAAATTTATGTTTCTGTGGAGCAGTCACTCTGTTCGCAAATGGGGTGTGTTTACGAGAGTGTAAACGTTTCCGACGTGATCTTAGTGTGGTACTTTCGGTCTGTATAAGCGCCAGGTGTGTTTCACAGGCCAGCGTCGCGGAACCGGAGTATGATGGAGCCGATTGTAGTTACACTGACCTGAATTTACTAGCCGTGTCTCCGTAACCACCGGTTCCTCAGATGTTCATGCTACGGCTATACACTACGATTTAAATCGGTTTTTTGTACTTACATAATCAGCGGAGCACTCATACCTGACAGCACACCAGTTACGTTTGCCAATATTATACCTCAGATATTGATCAACACCATTTACAAGCCAGTCTGTGTTAATTTCGGGAATATTCAACAAAAGTACGATGGACAATGCATAATTATACTCGGGGATCAGCACACGACACAGTCGTCTTGTCGTGAGGTGCGCGCCCGCAGACCTTCATCTGCTACATATATCCTCTGCGAGCAGCGCGGAGACGGGCTTACAATATAATCCGCGTCCGCGACTAAATGCTTCTTCGAAATATCGTCATATGGCACAGGGAGCCTGCAGAATAAACCAGAAACTGAAATCAGATGGCCTTATCACATACCACACTCTTCCAACGACACATTTCATCGCTTGTTGAACAGCCTACCCTGTATACTTCCAAAAATGCGTCCGCCGTACGATCAGCTCTTCGTTGCAGTAGAAAAACAAAAGGAAAGTGAACACGAGATTTATGAGTGGGATTACTAAAACGTTCATTGCTTGATTCCGCTCCGCATTTGTACACGGCGTCCCCCTCCCCCGCCCCCCCCCCCCCTTGATTTCTCGCGAAATAGCAGTGCATTTCGCGTATAGTTGGTCTAGTGAAACCTACCTGGCTTAAGTTTAGACGAACGTCTTTAGCATGCCACAAGCTGCACTGTTCTTTTGTTTTTTTTTTTTTTCATTTCCGTTAGAGCTATTATGTTTCTAAATTCCGCATTGGCACAGCGTTTATTTTTCTGTGGTTTCATTTCCTTCGTTCTTGCTATATGGCATGTGTGGGCACATATTTAACGACGCACAGACTTGGAATATACTTTACATTTTCGCATGGTTTATATTCTTATAAAAGGAATAAGTTGTTGTCCAGGATCGGGTAATCACATCCCCGAAACATATTTTTCGGCGGGTGTATATGCGAAACGAAGCCACATTCGTTTTCCACGCTGAAAAATGAAGCCAACCTCTCATTGTGCCAGTATCCGGCCTAAACGAGGCGTCAGTAGAATTCATTTGTGCCTGTTGTTTTGGAGGTGACATGGGTGATATGTTGCTGCCGTCGCCGACGCCCGGAAGTTCGGCGACGAAGCGCGCAGAACCGCGTCCCCGGGTAGCTGTTGCAGGCGATCGCGTACTCTACGAAGACGCAGCTGCTCTTTAAGTGACCTAAACGTACTCTTTGCCTATAGTCGTCACCATAACAAGTTTTTTTATGGCGCGAAAAGGCGAAAAGAAGCGAAATAGAACCAAAACACTGCACAAGCCCCTATCAGTCACGCAGCGCAAATCCCGTCAACGCCGCGGAGAAGCGGCGGCAGGCGGCGCAGCGATCGCGAAGCTCGAGGCGCATATTCCTGGCAATTTTACAGAAATTGAGGAGAAAAGGAACGTGTATGGGGCAATAATAACACGATATTGTGTCCGTACGAACAAACTTGGAAGGTAGCGCTTGCCCTGTCTACTTTGTGTTCGTAATCCGCGTAATTTTTGTTGCGCTTCCTGGTTACGCTACTTTTGCATTCTATAACCACGACAGGATCACAGACAGCAATGCGTTGTGCAGTAGGATAGAATTCGTGATGCACGTACGGCACATTTTTCTCGTGATCCACAAACGTATATTTGGAGGCAATCGCAAGGAGCGAGAAGCCTTCAGCTACTGCCGAACTTCTCCGCACCCACATTGCGACAGTTCCTGAAGACGGCCCTACCAAGAAAAAAAAAAACGCACGCGTCACCCTCCGCTGCTTCGCAGCCCCAGAGAAGAATATAATGCAGCACAGGCCGCTTCCTTAACGAGCCACAGCCGGGTGGTCCCCGGACAGACGTACGTCTTCAATCCGCCAGCCGTTCGTTCGAGTTTCTCCCTTCTGCTTTTCTTGTCCGCTTCGCATTCGACGGCCGCGGCTCTTCGACGGCGCGGCTGCTGGCAGCACGAGTAAAGGGGCCTCGGACTGTGGACCATCCCTGGGGCATAGAGGCAGCTCGGCTCTTTCGTGCTCTTCTTGCGAAGTCTCCCCGTGGAACGGCGCTGTCGTTGCCTTCTGGGTCCTCCACCGCGCCGGCCACCAGTCCTCCTCGGTTCCAACGGGACACGCGCGGGAAGTTCAAAGCAGGGATACAGAAAAAAAAATAAAATGAGTTACACCGCGCCAACAAGGCCCATCACAGTTTGGTTCGGAGAATTATCATTAACGACCGGTGCAATGGGTACAAACGTTCAAGACACGCAATAAAAATAATTCTGGCTCTGCGCGGACAACTAGTTCCCACGGGCGAGCTTAGCGGAACAAGTGCGGCAACTTAGACTGTAGCCGTGAAGGGAGAAAAGAAACCGGCGAGGCGGTGGATCACGCCGAAATATTCCCTCAAGTATATACTACTCCTCTTTATTTTTACTTTGCCAGGGAACGTAGCGCCTTAAGAGAGCTTTTGCCCCCGCTATTTCTCTTGGGACAGGACGACAGATGTCGGCGTCACTAAACAAAAGAAGCGTGGTCCCTATCACTCGCGTGGTAGCGATGGCAGAAAAGGACACATTGCCGAAAGAGGTCCCCAAATGGGAGCACCAAACTTATAACTTAAGGTCAAAAAATTTTCCGTGACTCGAGAGTGTAAGCTTGGGTTAGATGCAAAAAACGCAGCAAATGACTCCGTAAGGAAAGGTAGCCCGTCGCATGTGGAGTCAAGTCTCAGTTTATGCGCAATAAGCGATTAAGTCAAATTTATCCCCCAAATTACCGGAAAATGTCTGATGGATAATCTGCTGAAACGTTGAAATGAGGTGGTAATCACGGTGAACACGTGGGAAGATTTACGGTGAAAGCCATGTTGCGGCTGAAATTTTCTATGACCAACGCTGTATGTCCCGCTGATCTTCGAGGACGAGAGCCTTTCTTGGGCTATCCAAACGCGCAAATTCCAATCTGTCTGTCTGACACTCTAATCATCCAGAAATGTTATTGTTGGGCCTGCTCCCTGGTGGATGACTGAACCTCTGGGAATCGGCGGGAAAGTGATGAGATGAATGGGAGCGTGGAGAAAAGGGAAGGTGGGGAAATGAGGGCGAGGGAAATAGAGGCTCGAGAGGAGGTGGACGTGTCATGGGAGGGCAGGATTCGGAAAAGAACGGCGTAGTGAAGGGGAGGAAGCCGATTGGAGTGGTGGATTCAGAGGGAGATTTGAGGAGGAAGGGAACGGAGAACGAGTGATGGTAAAGGGAATGAGAGGAGCGAGAGGGAGAGGGTAAGGGAAGGAGAGCCTGAAAGGAAGAGGGAGGGAGGGAGGGAGGGAGGGAGGGAGGGAGGGAGGGAGGGAGGGAGGGAGGGAGGGAAGGGAGAATGTCAGGAAGAAAAAAAGCAGAAGGGGCCCGGGTAGGGAGTGAATTAGTGGTTGGGGGTTAGAGAAACGAAGGTGGAAAAGTTGGAACGGGTAAACGAAAATCATGAGGGGAGCGAAAAAATAACATAGAACTGACAATGGTGGAGGGGGGGGGGGGGGGAATGGAAGGAAGAAGGGTATGTATATGAGGACAGAATAGAGCTGCGAGGGTGAGACTGAGAAGGGAGAGAGGGTGGATGAGAAGTAGGAAGGGGAACATGATGACTTAGAGGGCAAGAATAATATGAGGGAAGGAAAGGAGTGGAGCATGAGGGGGAGAGTAGGGGCGGCGAAAGGGAGATAATATATAGATTTATTGGGGTACCACTGAAGTATTTTTGGGGTAGCGACTTTCTTACTCCAAGGCTCTGTTTGTCCATGCTACTGGGACGAGTAGGCGCGAGCGTGCTCACACACTCAGGTGTAATAACTCAATTATTCGCTGGAAGGGCTAAAGTGGGACACCCGCCTAACAGATGCGGACACGAAAGGCTGTGCGGTGACTGCGCTCATTGCAGTAGTTTCAACAGGCCTGTTGGCTGCCTTTGCCGATGGTCGTAGTTCACAACACTGCGAAGACTGTAGGCTTCGTTCCATTCGCTTTTATTCTTACATTCAAAAATTGAATACCCTTCTTAGTCCTGCGCGGATCTTGATCGCTTCGTTGCGTCTATCTCTGCGTGATATTAAGAAAAGACGTAATGCCCGAAAACTGCCTGAAAGGAAAGTGTTGCAGGGGCCGTGTCCTCTAAAATACGGCCTTTTTTGTTCGCGTTGATTCTTTGGGTATATAGTTTTATCAATTTCGGGTGTATGAAGAGTCCTAAGGCCTCCTCTTTCTATTCGCAACCATTCCTCATATGCGTGGCATTGTTATTTCGCCGACATGTGTGTCTTACCCCGTTTTCTTTTCAATTTGATGAAGTGTCGAAGTCCCGGGCAATCTCTCCGGCACTCACGAGCAGCGCTCGCGCTGCGGCTTGCGAGCGTCGCTCCAGACCGGCGGCGGGCGGCATTCGAGCCCCTTCGTTCTCACAATCTCAGTTCAATTCGGTTGGCCCCTACACAGCGGTAATAGGAAGCTTTGCATCACTCAGCCGAGCTGCGTGCTCTTCTCGCCGCCAGCTTCGACAGGCCCGCGTTGATGTTCCAGCATTTGAGGCCCCTCTTTCACGAAGGGTTTTCTGGCCCGTTCCAAGACCATTACAGTAAATGCCACTGGGCGAAATTGCTCCCTTTTCTACTTTACACTATCCCTTTCTCGGTGATAAATGCGGCAGTGCTTTCGCGGTTCTCCTTTTCTATCGGACGCTCGAGCGCGAAAGTATTTCCGCGGACAGGTCCGCAATTGATCGGCGTGTTTTGGATTTGCCTGCTTGCGACCGCCTTTTATAACGGATCAAAATTGTGCTACATTCTTCTCCTTTTGTATATAGAGCTTCGCTTAGTGCAGAAATTTTGGCCTGCTTGGAGCGTATTATGCGTTCCGAACAGGCAGGCTTTGTGTGCACTGAATGAATATTTCACCCCAAAGAAGATATTCTTGAAAGTGTGTCATGATTTCCAAAGCTTCATTATGCAGGCTTTGATTTACACGCAAGTACAATTCTCACCAATATCATCCAAAAGATTCAGGGAAACAGCCCGGCAGGCCTAGAAACGCTAAAGAAACGCCACACCAATTTCCTTGCAAAACTCGAAAACATTGCTCGCCACACAAAACATAATTGAAGTTGAATTGGGCATCAATGCTTTCGAATTCATAACTACAAAGAAGTGATTCGATGTCTCCACACGTTCTTCGTTTTTTAAAGACGATAATCTTTCTTCTGCTACTTATACCCGAAAGTTGTTGCCTGCCTGCCTGCCCGTCCGTCCGTCCGTCCGTCCGTCTGTCCCTCGACTCAGCCTTCCGGCGAAAATCTAAAAGCATACTTTAAAGAGATGTTTATATAAGTAAAGCTTTTCGAACCCACTAGATCTGGAAACACACGCCCCACTCATCAATACTGTTAAGGGAAAAAAGGCATATTTGAGGAGGAACAGCAATAAATAACTGGTATTTGCAGTGTTATTTTACTGACCTATACATGGCTGCTTTATTTTTAGATAGCGAATACAAAATACGCCTTCGAAAAAATTTACATCATCTTCCCGCGAGGGAGACCATGGGTAGATGCGACGCATCATGGGGTTTCCGTTGCGTTTTCGTTATGTTGTTTCCATTAAGCGTGTCAATTTGTTGTTGTTTCCATTATATTACGTACGGTTGCGCCGACCATCGCGATAGCAGGCCTGTTAGTCTCCATTCAAATCATCGGTGGTCATCGGATGTCATCAGAGTGGCGGAACGACTAAGCGGAGCGGCGTAGTTACCGCGTTTATATGTACCGCGCGTTAACGGTGAGGGGAATGAGAGAGAGCAGCGCATGCGCATGTGTTAGATGTTTAACCAAGCGCTAACGCGCGCTGACGCACAGCTGGCACGGCGACGGGAGCGAGCGCTAACACGCAGATGGCGCTGCGGTGAGGGTGGCGTTAGCGCGCAGCTGGCGCGGCGAGGAGAATGGAGGAGGGATGCGGACTACGGGCGACGGAAGACGCCGGAGCGACAAGGCGAGTTAAAGAGATGCGTCGTATCTAAAATGTTCTGACCCAAAATGCAAACACCGCTTGCTCCCGTGGCTCGTGCATTATGACAGCATTCCAAACAGTCCCACAGTAACGAATAGTTCCACTGGATGGCGCGCGAGCAGCGGAACGCGGGAAAATTGAATTGAGTTGAGCGAACATCCAGCGTGCTTATCCTGGAAGGAGCGAGACGGGAGAGGAAAAGCGAGAAGGGGGAAGAAAGGGAGGGGGCGGAAGAAAGACAATTTCCTGGCAGCGGCGGCACAGGACTAGCGTCTTTCGACCAAATTTTCAGCTCGAAGTAAGCAGATACGAGGCCAATTCGCCTTTGCGTTTTACTTGTTGCAATGATTACTTTGGTGGCTTTTGTTCATTGATTGATTGTAGAGTTTAACGCGCCGACGCAATGCAGGCGATGAGGCGCATCGTAGTGGAGGGCTCCTGATTAATTTCGACCACCTGGGGATCTTTAACATGCGCTGAAATCTCGTACACACGGGCGTTTTTAAAGACGATAGTCTTTCTTGGGCTACTTAAACCCAGAAATTTTGGTCTGGCTCCAATTACCCGAGAAGAAACTTGGCAGCAGAGGTACCCCCCAGGGATCCGTGGTATCGCCGCTGCTTTTCAACCTGGTTATGATTGGCGTCGCCAACCGCCTCGGGCAGGTGCCGGACGTTCGGCACACCATCTATGCCGACGACATTACACTGTGGGTCACGGGAGGGAGCGACGGCCACATCGAAGATACTCTCCAAGCAGCAGTCGACGCTATCGAAGACCAGCTTGATGGCACGGGCCTCATATGCTCCCCCTCTAAATCAGAGCTGCTCATCCTCCCCCCGAGGGGCAGGCGCAAGCCGCAATCACCAATTCCCATTACGGTGTGTACGACAGGGGGCCAGGCGATTCCCGAAGTCGCACAGATACGGGTTTTGGGCCTCCTGATCGAGCGGAACCGAACCAACGGGTCCACGGTCAGCAAGATAGCAACGAAGGCGGCAGCGGCGGTCCATCTCATCCGGCGCATTTCCACGCGACATGCGGGCATGAAAGAATCCAGCCTCACTCGACTGGTACAATCGTTTGCCGTCAGCCACATCGCATATGTGGCCGCCTTCCACAACTGGCGGCAGTGCGAGCGGGAAAAGGTGGACGCCACTATCCGCAAGACCTACAAGACAGCTTTGGGACTTCTCCAGAGTACCAGCACTGCAAAGTTGCTCGCTCTAGGTGTCCATAATACCCTGGATGAGATTTCCGAAGCCCAGCGCACCGCCCAAATAGAACGCCTATCTAGAACACGGACGGGCCGCTACATCCTCCACCAAGTGGGCCTCCTCCCCCGAGGCGGCCTGCAGGGGTCCAAGGAGCAGATACCGGCAGACGTACGCAACCGTCTCATCGTATGTCCTATCCCCAGGAACATGAACCCCGAGCACAACCACGACCGCAGAGTTGCTAGAGCGCGAGCTCTGGTGGACTTACATGCACAAGACACCGGCGCAGTCTTCGTCGACGCGGCCGAGCATCAGAGTCAGCACGCCACCTTTGCGGCCGCAGTGGTGACGGCTACAACGGGCGAAATCAGGTCTTCCGCATGCTTCCGGACTAGCAAGGCCTCACACGCCGAAGAGGTGGCCATTGCCCTGGCCATAGTGAATCCCCAGTGGACTACGGTGCTCAGCGATTCAAGAACAGCAGTGCTAAACTACGCTCAGAACAGGGTGTGCAGTGTCGCGGCGCGTGTCCTCCGTACAGCAGGAGTGCGTGACAGTGCGGTGTGTGTGAAGTGGTTCCCGGCACATATGGGCCCCAGTGTATCCCGCCGGGGCAATGACAACCACAACGAGACGGCCCATGCCGCCGCGCGAGGACTGGCCGACCGCGCGGTGGCTAGTGGTGTCGAAATCTCGGAGTGGCAACCCCCAGAAGGTAACCAGGACCCCCTGACCACCTACAACGAAGTGCTACAGTGGTACCGATTCAACAGGAGGACTATGCCGCCCCCGCATCCGGGACTTACTCGAGCGGAGGCGGTGCTATATAGACAGCTGCAAACTGATTCAATACTGACTCCAGTGCTAGCCAGACATGTGTGCCCGGAGGTATATGAAAGTGACATTTGTAGACTGTGCGAGCGGGAGCGAGCCACTACGGCTCATCTCCTCTGGAACTGTCAACTACGACCGCGTGAGGCCAGCGAGACCACTACGCTCCCACCGCAGTACAATGCGGCGAAGAAGAGCAAGGACTACAACACCCAGCTACAGGCCGTCCAGCAGGTTGCGGCGGCCCTCGAACGGCAGCGGCCGGAGTGTGACGCGCGGAAGGGGGTACGATCCCCCCGACCTCGTAGAGCGCGCCCGGGTGCGGCTCAAGAGGTGCTATCGTAACGACGTCGCGGCCGCGTCACGGCACCTGGGCCCCTGTTAAGGGCGCCCCACCGTCTGCAGGCCCAAATAAAGTTTATTCTCTCTCTCTCTCTGTATGTCTGTATGTCTGTCCGTCTGTCTGTCTGTGACTCGATTCAGCTACCCGGCCAAAGCAAAAGAATGCCTGCGCAATAGTCTTATATAGTCAAAGCTAAATCTACCCGTCTTGGTCCGGTGTAATGTTCATACTTGTCAACATTGTTGAAGAAGAACAAGACATTACGCAAATATGAGACAACAAATCGATACAGAAGTGATATTTGCAGTGTTCCTTTATAAAAAATCAAACATGCTTGACTTTTGCGAAATTAAATACTTCATCAACTGCAGAAAAAGAATTCACTCCGCCGTCGCCTGCTGTCGCCCGCGCCACTATAGCTTCTGGCGCCATTTTAAGAAATCAACCGGCAACAGTTACGCAAGGTTCCACTAGATAGGTTTCACGTTCTGCTTGCAACGCACTTGGAGTAGGGAAACGCGGTTCTATAAACGTTGAAGTAGGGCGTCTCGATTTACGCGCGTCTTCGCCGTACGGCAGCGTTCGCATCGAGACACCCGGTTTGGAGCAGAGGAACGCGGGAAATTTAAAATGATTTACGCAAACATTTGGCGTCTTTACCTTGGGAGGAGCGCGACGCAAGAGGAACAACATGAGGGGTGAGCGGTAAAGCGAAGGGGGGCATTTACTTCGCAAAAGCCGATAAAGACTGTCGTCTTTTGACGTCATTTGCAACGAAAGGAGCAGATACGCGGCCAATTTTTTGCTTTTCGCCTCCATCAGAAAAGCGGCCGCCGCAGACGGAAATCGAGACCGCCACCTCGTGCTAAGCAGCGCAACGCCTTAGCCACTGAGCCACCGCGGCGGGGAGTTGGTGTTGTTCAAATGATAGGTTTCTGTTCTCTAGGCCATGTTAGGCTACGTTATGTGGCGTTGCGTTAGGGAGAGCAGAGTAGAACCAGACGCGAGCTATAATGCCAGAGGCGGTGCTCCGCCAGCGAGGGCAGCCAGCCTTCACTCTAACGGATTGCTTATAACGCCTTCGGATGGCATACTAAACACCGCATTAATTATATGCCTCACTTCCCCTGAGTAGGTCTCGGAGAGATTTCTCATTTTTTGCTTCCACTGCTAGCCAATGCCCGATGTGCATTTCGAACCTCCCTTTTAGTTCCTGCTTTTGTGGGATACTTTTTTTTAAGCTTACATGACCTCTCGTTTGTTTTGTACGCTTCTGTAGCGTCAACGTCTCCTTGCCTTTGTTTAGCCGCAATGAAATGCATGTTCCGTGGCTCTATCATGGGACTTAGAATTCGCAACAATTCAAGCAGGGGTCCCCATTTTGGGCCCGTACTAACGAAATTTATTTTTACTATCAGCGCTAAAGTTTTTCACACTCAAACGATAGCACGCAGGCACAAATCTAGGAGGATACTACGAAGATAACGCATGGTCGTGGCGATTCGTGCTTGAAAAATTTCAAGACGTACACAACCAACTGTACGAACTCGATGATTACCAACTTTTCGTACGCCTGTTCAAGGCTTGAAAAAATATTGAAGTCAGAAAGCCGGAAAAAGCCGTGTTCCAGCCCCATATGCTAGTAGTTTTCTCCAGCCAGGGTGTAATTGTTTTTCGATATCCAGGGGCAACGAATATTAAATTGGAGCGCAGCTGCAACACGTGTGAACATTAAAAAAAAAACGCAGCGTCGCAGTAGCACTTTTCATTTTACATTCGCACACGTGCCAGTGTAACAGATAGGGCGTCCGGCTCGCATTAAAAGATCGGTTGCAGCACCTGCATAAACGACGCGCTTATTAAAACATTCGCACGTCGATGACTACCCGGAAGCGATTTCCGCTTTCTTCAGCGCGCTTATCTTCAATTCATTATTCATACTTTTCTTTCTTTGGCTTGCCCAAACACTTATCAAAAGCTTTCAAGTTCGAGGAAAAGTGCGGCGCCGCTCAACTTTGGCCGGACATCGAGCGCTAATTGGGGCAAAGCCTGGATGTAGCGCGATGATTAATTACAGCCCTGTCCCGCTATACTTAAACTTCATTGTACTTAGCCGGCTGTCAAGCGAAAGAGATTTCTGCCTGCCCCCGAAGACTATGCCGCCATGAATTTTGTTCGTTGTGCACACTGCATCTATATCTTTGGTTGTTTGAGAAGCTTAGGTCAGAGCTTCGTTGTTAACACTTATTTTCTACTCAGCGAGCACACCCGGTAAAATGCGGTGGTTACAATAGTATCTGTACAGTGTTAAGCGAGTTATCGACCTGGGGGCCAATTCTCCGAAACGGCGGGCCGTCGCTTTGAAACGACGGGGTAGCGCCATTGAAATGTATGTGTTCTGGGGTTGGGGCCGCCGCTTTGAGGTGGGCAGCGTGAAGTAGGAGCTGCAAGAAAAGCACTGTGGCAAGGACGCCAAGCGACACCCACTGCCCTCCGTCATTTCACTTGTCGCTTCGCGTCCTTGCCACAGTGCTTTTCTTGCAGCTCCTGCTTCACGCTGCCCGCCTCAAAGCGGCGGCCCCAACCCCAGAACACATACATTTCAATGGCGCTACCCCGTCGTTTCAAAGCGACGCCCCTTTTTTAGAGAATTCGGCCCCTGGAGAGTTTTTATTTACCACGAGAAAGCGGCATACTGAGCTATAAAGGCCTGCCATCTCGAACAATAAGGTGCTTTTGCTGCTCAGTTGCACAATCATATGAAAACAATTTTTTGTTGTCGTCGGGACTCTCCCGTGCCCGAGGCTTGACCCCACACAATGGCGCCGTGAACCTTAAATCAATCAACGCCATGGTGTTGATTAATTCAAGGTTGTAGCTTTAAATAGCGAATTCCAGCATGAATATGGGCGACAGCTTTGCCTGAAATATAGAATTTACATCTGGAAGCCCATCCGAGATGCTGATGCGGGTGCTTGCAGATCTCAAAGATGCCTACGCATACTGTGGACTTTTTCCGGCATGGAAGGTAATCCATTCGCCACCAACGCTACCGTCGACGCCATCAATGTCGCATTTACTGACGTCCAACCATTTTGATTAATTGTGAGGTTTAACGTGCCGACACTACACAGGCGATGAGGCGCGCCATGGTGGAGGGCTCCGGATTAATTCTGACCACCTGGGGATCTTTAACGTGCGCCGAAAAGTCAACGCACAGGCGTTGTCGCTTTTCGCCTCCATCAGAAAAGCGGCCACCGCGGCCGGGAGTCAAACCCGCTTCTTTGGGCTCAGCTGCAGAACGCCTTAGCCACTAAGCCACCGCGGCGGGTTCGTCCAACCATTTGGCTCGTCAAGGGTCATTCCACTCCTAACGTCCCAGACATTGCACTCGGCTATCTACGATTACACTATAAAAAATCATGGCCCATTACTTCGCTACACTATTTGTTACGTAACCAATTTTTTAGGGAAAATTTTCTTTCTCTTTCTCAGAAAAATTTTAATCAACATGACTGTGACCAAAACCTAAGTTTTAAAAAATTCACAAGAATAAAATAATATACAGAGTGCCGTGAAAACTTCCGGTTGGTCGAAAACGGCATGCGCTTCCTTGCTACGACGCATTCACGGCTGCTAGCGTGTCTCAAATCGTGCTTTGCGGGGAAGCAATGCGGTGTTTCTAGGGCGTATTCAGACATTTCTTACCACTGTTACAACTTTTACAGCAACGCTGCTAGCTTCTTGTTGGTCTGAAAATTTCTTGCCGTTGCTGGTAAAAAAACCCAGGCAGTACCGAGCAATTGTCGCCTAAGACGCCGAGCGCATGCGCTAAGCTAATCAGCCACACAGCATAGAGCTCAGTATTTCTGCAACAAACCACGAAGCAGGCATCGAAACCGCACGACGGATGATAAGGCGCCTGTGGACAATGATAACTTCCCTCCTCCCCTCTCCCCTCCCCCCGCCCCCCAAGTGTTCCTAATAAACAGTAGCATTGCAGCTGCTCTCGAAAAGGTGGGTTGGCGTCGTTCGAAGGCGAGCGCATGCGTCAGGCTAGGCAGGACCCAGCATTTGCCGCTAGATAAGCCGAGCGCGACCGACAAGCCCGCCAAGACGTCGAGGAACATTCCGTATCGTCCCCGATCAGCATGTGTAGTGGTTTAAAACATCTTCGCTGGACACCTACTTACGCAGGGCGTGATAGAGCACTGCACGGGCCTAATTTTAAGACCCGGGCCCGGTTGGAGCCCTCATTATGAAGCCTGAGCCCGGCCCAAGCCCGCAACACATATCCCGGGCCCAGCCCGGGCCCTTCCGTTCATAAGTGATCCTGGTCTGGGCCAGGCCCGGGCCCGCCGTCTCAGGCCCCGGCCCGGCTCGGCGCGGTCGTTTATTTCTAAGCCCGGGAAGGGCCCGAGTGTGCGTGACCAGGCCCGGGCTTAGACGCTGAAGGAGATTTGTTTATTATATTTGGTTTACAGTCTTCATAGCGGGCAATAAGGCAGCATCTAGCCTGTACAGCACGTCAGGGATTAGGAGGAATAAACGTTTAATCAAACAGACAATCTTGTTCGGTTTACCGCGAGGTCGGTGACCTCCTTAGTCCAGGAAGCCCTGGATCTTGGTGGCCAGTTTCATCGGGTCTATCAGATGTTTTTGGTGATCCGGGTTGGAGGGGGTCAACCCACCCTCCCACTGCTCAAGTGAGGAGTTGGGATTTGGGGAAAGGGATGGCGTGTGGCGGAACTCCCACATCATGTGGTCTTAGAGAGTTCATAGCTATATGCAGAATTTACAATTGTATATCTATAATCTCGGATGCATCGAGCGTACCATGTGGAACTGTGTTCGTCTGAAGCTGTCGGTAGATGACCTTGTCTTCGCGACTTCTGTGATATCATGGACTGAAATGCAAAACCTTAGGGTAAAGTAGTGAACGTAATTTAGCTTCCACCGAGTTCAGTTCACGTCACCTCGGCTTAATAATAGCTCGTATTCTTCCATCAGAGACACCATCGCCACTCGCCATTAGTGACCACATTCTTCGCGATGTCACGTGGTTGTCTCGGTCACAAGTTGGTACAGTCGAACTTAATTTGTTACAACGAAGTAATATCGAGACAGTAATTAAGTTGGTTATATCCGATATTCGTTGTAACAGTAGAGCTAAAAATCGGTTCAAACCAATCGGCAATCTGCCTTACGCAAAAATTCGTGATACAAAAACGTTATATTTTAGTCTTCAAATTCATCATAAACGTGGTAACCCTTATCTTTCTTATTTTGGCATTTCCAGCTCAATGAACCGCAACATGAAATGGGAAATTACAACAGAACCAATTTCATTTGACAAAACATGCCTGCGGTCCTATTTTTTCGAGGAAGGATGAGATCTTTGTCTGGTGGCTATTCACAGCACTGAGCAGGATGACGTTTTCCACCGTGTCCACGAACAAAGGGGCCTTTTCTACTTCTCCGATTTCGGACGCCGGGAGTTTTTCAGGGTAGCTCATCAGCCTACTCATCAAATATTTATTCGTTATATCCGATAGTGTCAGCGGCTCCCTTAGTTTCACTTTCGTTATAAAAGATTTAGCGTAATTAAAATGAAGCGTGACCAACCAAAGTTCGCATTTAGTTGGCCATAGCCAATAATTCGCTATATCAGTGTTCGTTACAACGGAGTTCAACTGTATGGTGAACTTTTTGGTGCCGCATTTCAATCCACGAGTGCGTACGTTCATTGAAGTGTTTTACCTGCAGTAGTTTCTCAGCGGTGGTGTATTTCGATCTAGCACGCGAGTTCGATTCCCGGCCATGGCAACCCCATTTCGATGGGTGTGACATGTACAACACACCTGTGCATATACATAGGCGCAAAGGTCCAGGTCGTCTGAATTAATCCGTTCCGCGCTAGGAAATTGCTGCGTTAACCTCAAAGTATAAAATCTGGATGCTGTGCATGAAATGCCACTAAAATTGCAATACAGCGACTATCAAGCCTAGCAAAACAGATTTTTAAAACAATGCCTAGAACTAACATCAAGAAGCGCGTGGAAATAAACTTTGAACATTCCGTTTAATGCTCTTTTCTGCACTTCACGTCGGAAATAATAACGTCCGGTGCTATGAATTCAGACCCGGGCCCGGCCGGGCCCAAGGATTTGAGCCCAAACCCGGCCCGGGCTCACGGAAACAGGCCCTGGCCCGGGCCCGGGCTCACCTGTAAACACTTCGGGCGGCCTGGCCCGGCGCGCGGGTCGTGCCGGACCCGGGCTTTGGGGTCAGCCCGGGCCCGTGCAGTGCTTTAGGGCGTGATGGCGGACATTCTTTAGAGATAATTCAGCTACATAGTTTGTTTATGTAGTTGACGGTAAGTGCGGTAAAAAAGATAGCAGTCGGGGAGCGAGTAATCTCGGAGCACTAAACACTTTACCTTTGACAAATTTGCATATTCAAGCGCCTATCGCAGTGAGTGGCGGTTCATGTAAAAATTCAGAGTTATTCTCATTTGAACGGGTGTACTAATGGCATCTTTTTCAGAAAGTTTAATCGGAGTACTTTTTGTTTTAAGTGAGCAAATGTTTATATTGCGCGGCCACTACGGCCTCAGTCGGCGGGCCGTAAGTTCACTTCAGTGCACTGAGAAATGCGGGGGCCGCGCGCGTTTTGGGTCGTCACGTGGCCAGCTGCTTTACAGAAGTGCGGCTTCGCTGGTACTGGACTTCGGGGGCACGTCACGGCAGATGATCAGCTGTGGGAGCTCTTAAATCCATTCCGCGACGCTGCGTCCAAGCAGACTGATGAAGCAGATGACAGGTCACTTACTTGCTTGCTTGCTTGATTTTAGGGTTTAACGCACCGACGCAACGCAGGCGATGAGGCGCGCCGCAGTGGAGGGCTCTGGATTAACTTTGACCGCCTGGGGATCTTTAATGTGCGCCGCAATCTCGTACACACGGACGTTTTTGCTTTTCGCCTACATCAGAAAAGCGGTCGCTGCGGCCGGGAATCGAATTCGCGACTTCGTTCTCAGCAGCGCAACGCCTTAGCCACCAAACCACTGCGGCAGGTTGGCGACAACCATGTCAAGGGAGGCTAAAAACAGGTCCCTGACTACAGGAGCCAGGCAAGACCCTACACAGCTGCCTTTCTTCTGAAGGTATATGTTGCCCTCCCAAGCCTAGCAGGTAGAGCGGAGGTACAGGGCAATCAACTCTAAGAACTTTTCATTTGAGATGCCTGAAGTATTCTGAAACAGAGTGGCCCCGTAAGCATCAATGCATGCTTCCACACAAAAGAGCGGCTATTTGTGAGGAATGGAGTAATACAGGTCATTTATGTCCACCGAACAGGCCGAAAGGCTACTGTTGCTGACGTCTTTAAGATGAGCAACGACTTCAGAGGAACTTTTAATCAGAAAGGGATCGTCAACCGGAATTATTTTAAGATTACGGTTGAGGTATAGTGCCAACGACTTTTGCGAAGAACCATTCTCAGAGACGATTACGCGAAGTGGGATGTCTAGATTGTGCGTTTTAACAGCGAAAAACATACGGAAGCTGTCACTTACACTCTTTTCATACGCCCTTTACAACGCTACACAATTTCAAATCATTGCACAACTTCCTGGCTTTCGATTTGATATCAGATAGCCGCGCGGCATCCTTACAACAAAACGAAGAATCAATGGCATCAAGTGCTTTCGCAAGGAAAATATCTGTAGGTACAACGAGGTTTCTTTCAGGTAAGATACGATTTGTTTCAGGGGCAACTTGCAGAAAGCAGGTTTCCGTCGGGCCAGGACGTCCGTACCTTCCGAAAAACAACGTTCTTGTTCGGAATCCGGAGCGGCCCTGGATGCTTCCCTCACTAGCGATACAAGTTCGGGCGTGGTCTTAGTCGGAGGCACAGCGAATTTCGTCCCAAGGCCCAAAACCCGAAGCACATCAGGCGGAATTGGGGTCTCACCTAGGACGTGAACTCTGCTGTTGACAGGCGGAGGCTTTCTCGGCAGCATGTTTCGTAGTTGACCTAAAGTCTGTTGCCACACAAACTCCGTAGTCTTGTCGGCAATGGCGCTGAATTCATGGTACCGTTGGGAGGCGCCTGGAAGTCCCAGCTTTTGCAGCTGCAGGTAGAGTCCATCCCGGTAAAGGCGAGCCTGATGCTGCCATTCAGAATTGATAATCCGCAACATCATGTTTCTGTGCCCATCAGGCGGTAGGAATCTGCCGAACAGCAAGTGGACGTCGGGAGGCAGTATGGGATGACGGATGCAGAAGCCCAGTGAACGAGCACGGCAGGTCGCCACGGCGATGAGGGAAACCAGGGAGCATGGTTGAAGAGAGGAACATTGAAAAAGGGCCCTTTGGGGAAGAAATGAAATTCACTGCGGTTTAAGCTCCGGCCTGTTGGTACAGCATTCTCAGAACTGCGCAAAGAGACGAGGACGAGGTGTAGACGGGACACAGCGCAGACTAACAGGTGTTTTTAGCACAAATTACTTAAATACAGAATTCTGTGTTGCAACAAATAAGAGAAAGAAAAAAAACACAGGCATTTCAAGCCGTCACTGCAGCTCACGTGTTGTCACCAGATAAAAACGCAATTTCTTTGTCGGTTAACAACACGGAAGGGTAGCTGACACATGTGTCTGTTAGAATATATCTCGCACGCTTCAACGATCTCCCGTGTCATTTTATTGTTACTTTTATAAATTATGGAGCATTTTCTGAGGCCGGGATAACAACCACAATCTTTACAATGTGCGCCTAGATGTCTGCCACCACAGCCAGTTGCACTGAAAGGCATGTCCCTGAAACACTAAAATGACAAGTAAGCGTAAGCCGTGGATCACCATCCTGTTATTCACGCCAAAAGCAAAGCAAAGCGCCTTAGATAATCCGTAAAACTGAAAGACATGTTCTGCCGAAAAACAACCTCACCACTTTAATAAGAAATGTGACGTTTGATATCAAGGCAGCAAAAACAAACATTTTGCTGAGATGTAACCCGAGCTTTTTAAATCCCCCCCCGCGAAATTTCAATTGCCTTAGTAATAAAGAGCGCTACAAGTATCAACATTCACAAGAAAGGAACCCGACCAGCCAGGTTTATTGATCAACTAATTCAAGTAAGTGTTTATATACGATGACAATAAATTCTTGTGCTTAGACCTTCGCATGGCACACTCCCGTGGTCCATTAGTAGGAGGAGAAAGGGATGTCGTGAACTTCATGCAAAATTTAGATACAAAACAAGTGGACCTGATAATATCTAGAATATGTTTGTTAATCAATACGAAGAAGTGTAAGCTCAATATTTATCAGCAATCTATAACCATTTGTTATCAATGTATACTACACCGAACCCTCATTTATACAGTGGTTGTACACAAAGAACAGAAATTGGCCAAACTATTTCAGTACAGAAAGGGAAGCAAAGCAGACTTAGCCAACTTTAGGCTAGCCTCGTTAGCTCTAAAGGTAAACAAATTTCTTTAACACACCATTATAAACATGAAACCACAATATCTCGATTCTTCCGCAATGGTTACCCAACTACTATAATTAACACGTGAAATAGACAACAGCATCGCCATTCAAAAGCAAATAGACTTCATATTGCTAGATTTTTCAACAGTTTTAATAAGCTTTCGCACAGTAAACAAATTATTAAACACGAGTTTTATCTCTGAGCTTGTCCCGTCGTCACGCACAAGAATGGAGTGACTGCTTAGAATGTGTGCTAGTAAAGAACGACACGCCATGCACTATTCTTGTCACGTCCAGTAACCCTCATGGTTGCGGTTTAGCTTCAGTCTTGTTTCTAATATTCATTGATGACCGGACTACCTATATGGGAACATACATAAGGCTATTTCCAGTTGACAGCAAAATTTATTGGAGAAAAACTCGGCTGAGTATTACAGAGCATTAAATATTGCACTGAGCACAGTTTCTAATAAGTGCAAATTAAGACTGACAGAGCGCGCTAAATGTTAAAAAATGTGCCCTGCTAGACTACTAGCAGTTACTAGGATGAAGTACTCGCACTCTCTTACATTCACTATCAGTATCAACGCACTGTGTCGAGTTTAACAGCACAAATACCCTGGTCTATAATAACAGAGGGCTTTAGGTGGAAAAGCCATTTTAAGCATGTCACGTCTTCCACCTAGGGCGACTCATCTCCTTCAAAGACGCCTCGGATCCCGCCTATCGCCAATTCATTAAACTACGTACCATAACCGTGATCGGTCCACGAATACGCGAACGCCCTCTCGTGTTCGTTTATTAATTAACTTCAAACTAACATACAACGTACTCTAAGGAACGCAATTAATTGAGTTTTTAATAAATAGAAGCGATAATAGTGAAATGATGAAAAGACGATGGAACGCGGTTTACTTACATTATTTACACCCTTAGCAGTACTTAGAGCTGAGATAAAGCCAGAACAGAAGCAACATCATATTCTTCTACACTCAAGCGGCTAACCAAGTCTCTCCCCTTTCTTGTAATTTCTCGGCACTACTACTCCCCTCATAACTACTTAAGAGTGCCAACTTCCCCAGCCTTCGAAGTCGAGCGAAAATCTCTCAATTCATACTTACTTAGCAGTCCATCATTAGAAGCCAACAAATAATTGACACATTTAAATATATCTCGTTAAAACTAGAGAAACTAGAGAAAAATGCTTATATAAATAGATCCATTTAAGATATCTCCTTCAAATAATCATTTTTTTCGTGCTGTGAGGCAGTGAAACCGAGTGAACTCATCCATCAATAGCAGCTTAACCTGGAATCCCCCTATGGAATTAGCAAGAAACAACTTACGAAAATGTAAACAAATGTGATTTGTCTCTAATGAACTGCCTCCTTTATTTAGCACCGCGATGTTCTTACAATAAACTACTAGCTTCTAAACTGTCCCATTAACTCGAATTGTTTATATTAATATGATTCATTTCAAAAAACATTAAAGGGGGCAAGAACGCATGAAGACAGCCCACGCGCACAGCTGTCTTCATGTGTTCTTGTCCTCGTTAATTTGCGCGCAGTTTGTTTGTGAGATACATCATTGCCAACTCGCCCAACTTTCAACCCTTTTATATATTAATATGATTGGTAATACATTGTTCCTTGATGCATTGAATCTGTAGCGTTTCATTCTTAAGACACAACCAGAAGGCTTCGGTCTTGCTCTGAGCTCTTACATAACTATTCTAATTTTGTATGCAGTGGTTACAGCAATCGCAGCTGGCGTCTGCTAAACTGCTAAATTATTTTCCCGTGCTTGTTTCATAGACGTATACATTTGTTTCTTCGCCCACTGCTGTAACTATAAGTACACAAACAAATACATACAAATAATAAGTAAATAAACAATATCCCAGAGATGCTTACTCACAGAAGTAACTGGAAAAACAAGCAAAAAGGTTGCCGATGCTTTCATCACAGGCCTTTAGGGATTGTTTCCTTTAGCACGCGCTCACGATTGTCAGTTTACTCACATACATTATTGTTTGTAAAAAATGGTGGCTGAAGAATGTTAAAGTATCCTTCGAACTGCGCTGTTTTTCACACGCGCTGCATGACTAAGCATATACGGTCGTGATTGATGCACTCATGAAATTCAAACTGCTACAGTGAAACACGCGGTCTTTCAAGACGAAGAAAGAACAAGATCTGGCTCCTAAACTCTGACTTTGGTTTTTCGCGTTTACTTGTGTAACTTCGCACATAAAAACAACTCCTGCAAGTTCTGAGGGAGCCCCATCAATGACAGAAAAACAGCGGTCAAGGTTTCGGATCTCGAAACCTTATCGCTGGGTGACGCTCGTGGAAAAGAAGCGCCCACTCTCCATTTTTGAAACAAACATAGCGCTTCCCGCGAAGCTCTGTACTTGTTCTGACCTATTTTTGTCGGCGCAACTGTACTGCACAGTTGAATACAGGGATGTTGGAAGTTTCCGTTGCCATTGCTTTGATTTCCATGTTTCCCCTTAGAAGAGATCAGCTGCGTCATCGCAGTTTTCATCCGACATTCAAATGAGCCCGTAGTGCTTTCAAGTTAAGGGAGACATTTCCATGTCTTACCCGACAAGCGTCGGAAACATAAAACGTACCGCATACGAACCTTTGAGGAATAATACTTTTTTGTGCTTTGCAGACGAAGACTATCATTAGGCAGCATTGGACTGCTAACCTACGACTCTTGTTCGGTTCATTATAGCTTTTTTTTCTGCAAGTGCGTTGCGGTCATTGTGTTGAAGAAGGCACATTTAGTTCATTCCGGGAAAAAAAACTCATCGGAGCACTTAGGTATGATTACGTGCTTTGAAAGTGAAAACCTGGCGATACCGTTAACAACTTTTTTGCTGCTAGTAGCCTGCTACATAGTATTTGCGCCTCTTTTTTCGATTTAGTTTTGTTGCCTTTTTGGTACGAATTATGCCAACCGAACGGGTTCTTGGCTCCTGCACCATCTTTGCGTCTCTTTCTTCGCTTTTGTTTCTTCCTCTTACGGCGGGAATTACATCAGAAAGCAGACTAGCACATGCCACAGCTTCCATAGAATCAGGGTTCTGCACGGCTGTTGTGCACCTGTTCTTCTCACGTGCTACCACTTTAAGGCGTCACGCGGCACGCACTATTCTACAACTTCTAGGTTTTCAAGCTGGCTGAAGGAGTGATATGCCACATACGTGGAACCAAAGAGACAACGCTGCCAAGAGGTTTTAGATTGGTTCTCTTTTCGTCTCCTTGCGAGGTTTGCTATCCCGGAAAAGTAACGTCTGCGCACGTGCGGCTTGAAAATAGCAGGGCGCCACCTTGACTGTTAATTGCACTCTGAGGGATCAGCCTGAGGTCCGCCGCCTGAGTCCGCGAGAGCTTTGCAACGACGAAAAATTGGCGCCGCTTGCACTGGTGGTGCAAGGCTGGTGAAACGGCTGAGCTGGCCGTCCTCTCCCTTCGTCGGAGACCCGGCTCAAGCACCTGGCATGGATTTCCGAACTGGCCGCTAAAAATTTTCCATGACTGGCAAGTCTGGATCGTTTTGTCCGCAGCTTTTCATTAATCTCCCAAAGGGAACCGCGGCGCTAGAACCCGCAGCAACCGTCTTCGCAAACTCGGCGTCTGTAGCGCGACCTAGCCTGCGCTCCAACTTCAGGCGCGAACAGACGAGAACAAGCGAAGATAAGAGCACGCCCACGAACGCTGGGCAGAAAATTCTGCAAGATGGAGTTGGACGATGCCGGGCGCCCATCACGATGCGCACGATCACGTGCGCTCGGTATTTTTGTTTTCTTTTTGCCAGACCATCACGTGGCGCAAGCCGACACGCAAGCCTGGACGACGACGCCCCGACTTGTGGCGCCCCGACTTCTGACGAGAAATTGACAGACGATTGTTTTCACGATGGTTTGGAGCTACCTTTATTCACTCCAAAAACGTGCTGTGGAATAGCGGTTTTCGTCCTTTGGCCGGTAGGGAGCGATATACGAGCAGAAGCATTCGTAACTTTGAAACGAGGGGACCGTAAACAGAACAATGATTCAATGCATCGTACTTAAACGATTTGCTCGAGAAATAAAAAGAAACAAAAAACGCCATCACTAAGGTTCCCCCGGAGCGTCCCCGATAATTCATCGAAATCAAGGAACGTTGGCAGGAAACCTAAAGAAATAAGATGGCGCGCTGTTTGATGTTCCAAGGTTGAGAACTCTTGGTTTTCAGATTCCTGAAGTCTTCATTTCTCTCTCTTATTGAAAGCTTCCTCACAGTGGGTGAACGCAGACAAAATTGGAACGTCTTTGCACTTCGCTCGCAATTTTCAGAATAAGCGAATTCGAAGCCATCGTAAACAGCTTGCATGCAAGAGGTCACTCTGAAAGTAGTCGTGCGTTCAGAGGGAGCAATCAATTCTAGCGCTATGCCATGGCTTCAGCGATTTGAAAGCATCAGTGTGGAATCCCACAAAGATATTTTTTCTGCGTGACGACGGAAGCAAACGTTCTTTTTTTTTTCTTTTTTCTGGGCCAGCTAGGCGACTCAGACTAAAAAAAAAAAGCTGCTTTTCTTCGAATATTTTTGCACGAGTACTGTTGCATGCTGTATTTTTTTTCTCGATTTCGAACATGAAAGTACAGTACTAAAGATAAAAATTACCTAATTAAGTAAATTTACCGGCATATGCCACTTTACCGTTGTTTTAGCTGCAGTTTCAAGGTCACTACTGCAAATTAATTATTTTGCGACAAACACAAGAGGCGTGAGGCCCCTTTCTAATGAGCCAAAAACCACCGCTACCGTTTCATTTGGACAAATTCGGGAACTAGGTTCTTTAACCGACAACGTGTCTCAGAGAAATGGTTCTTGTATAAAAATATCGTAGTTACTTTACAGTTAAGGTGTTCAATCAATCAATCAAAATGTTTTTATTTTCACCAGTACAGCATTCAGTGAAAAAGGGGTGTGGCCGGAAAAAAAGCCGCTTGTTTACGGCTTGACAAAGCTCCGGTCTCCCACACGGTTGTGACAGGTCGACGCTCAGAAGTAAAATATTTACAATAAAATACACAATCACAAACGCTTGCTTTTTCATGGCGGGTTCTCAAAACTAAAATTATAATGCAAACACTGCATAACAACAAGCAAAATGAAACCTAAAAACCGAAAGACACCTTTCTGACAGACTCATGTTATTTCAAAACAACAGACATATATTTACGCGTATCTTAGTTTTTTTAGCATTGCCCCAATTCATGCATATCTGGTACAAAAAGTTCCTGAATATGAGCTTTGCTTAAGGTCATGACTTCCCTGTGGTGACAATGACAACTATTTAGTATGGAAGGTAATGTATGGCTCAGTCGATGTTGATGAGACGCCGTAGAGAGGTTGAGATAAATACTTTGTGTAAACCGAAAACCGGATTACACGACCCTATTTCAGTTATCCACGATTCCCCGAGTGGCACATCTTTCTT
This sequence comes from Haemaphysalis longicornis, assembly GCF_048455015.1. Lineage (NCBI taxonomy): Eukaryota > Metazoa > Arthropoda > Arachnida > Ixodida > Ixodidae > Haemaphysalis > Haemaphysalis longicornis. Next base: position 9,235,693 of record NW_027526361.1, on the reverse strand, counting down.
GTTTTGCTGCAATGGGCTTCCAATGAGGTGTGGTAGCCTCGTTGCAGAAATAACGCTGGGGAACCGGGCGGCATGCAGCAGGTTCGCAAAGTGCGTCAGTTTTGCATGGATTATTCGCCACACTGTCTGCAGTCGGCCGGTGCTGCTTCTCTCGCCAACATTTTGTCAGCTGGGCCTGCTGGTGTTGGGGCTTTTCCTTGCAACACTGCTTGGCTTACTTTAAGGTTCGGCGCGGAGGAAGTGGTTGCACCCGCAGCGCCCTCCCGAATCCACTGGGGAGCAACGAAGGGACTAGCACAAACATCTAACCCCAACAACTTCCTTATTCCTTGTGCTTGACACTATATACGATGACAGAAGAAGTTTCCGATGATTCGGCACAAACATGGTCTCTATTTAGATGTGGTGTACTAAATTAGAAAACAAAAATATTTCCACCTACATAAACAAACGAATTTCTCAGAAACATCGGTTAACCAGTAACCTCAAAGCGCCAAGACACAGCGTCACCAGTTCCCAGCGCTTTGGTAAAAGGCTACCTAAGCCGCTTTTAACGGCTTATTCATGTAGATCTTTTCTGAAAGATGTAAGATTTGCGTGAGCCGGTGAATAACAATACCTAATTATTCTATTTTTTTCTTTAATACAAATATTAATGACGGATATTACTGCAGTGAATCCTGGATCCTCTGGCCGCCTCTTATTGCTCTTCCTGAGGCTACTACTGTTCCTGATTCCCCTGCTGCTGTCGCCACACCAACCTCTCTCACCCTGTCAATCAATGAACGAAAAGACATCACCTTGAACATCATTACCGCGGTTTCAAGTTGCGTAAATTCTTATTTTTCGCTTAGGCCTGCAGTTCTCGATCAGTGGTGCCAAGCGTTGCCACGTAACGCACTCGAATGAGCGGCAGAAAGGAAAGTGGAGGGCGTTATGTCCGGACCACAGCGTGGAGGGACGAGGCGGGGAGCCGAGCAGAGTGCAAAGCCGATCCAGCAGAGTCATGCTCAGAGAGACGAGACTCGGCTTAATTGGGTCCGCTTGAGCGGAGACGCCCCTCCTGGCCTTTGCGGGGCGAGCAGGAAACAAAGCCCGGTCAACGGGCGACGGGTAATTAAGGGCCCCGCCGGTGGCGCCCGGAACACTTCCGACATGGCCGCGGCGTCGTGCAGCCCGACACACTCAGCTGCAGGTCAACAAAGAGCCTCGGACATCTGTTCCTCTTGTGCGCGGCGATCAAACCTGATGTCATCGACAGCTACTGCGGACTCACAGCAAGCGATGCAGGAATCGTACGTAAGGCGCATAGCGAGCTCGCACCTCCCAACACGGGTACAGCAAAACTAGAGCATGCCACCAGTTCCAATGTGTGAATAGGCAAGGCACCCAGTGCATAGCTGACCGAACAAAGTAAAATCATTTTTCAAAAAAGCAAGCGCTTGCTGAATTTGGTTTCTGGCAGAAGAGCGGTAATTAAATGCAGAGAAAAGTTAGTAACACCCTCAATGATTTGAATGAAATAGTTAAAATGAAGAGCTTTTTACATCCACTTTATATGAAAGTTTTTCGAGGCGCACACTTTCTTTTTTGTTGACGTTTTTTTATTTCGTTCGGCCATACAAGCATTCATTTTTTCAAAATAAAGTTTAGAGGGTATACTGTTTCGTTTGAACACAAAATAGTTCATGTTTAACACTTCTAAACCAAGTTATCACGAGAGAAAGCAGACCATGCACGCAGTTCTTTGTGAACGTTTGCCTTTGCTTAACAAGATGACCTAATGGATGATCAGACTCACCCTTTCACTTGCTTTCACGGGTACGCATAGACAGCCCAGCCAGCGCTCCATCGATGGCGAGACTGATTGAACCGTGAGCCGGCAAAGCCACAGGCAAAGCAGCGCTTTCATGGTGTGCTACTCTCCTCTTCGTTTCATCAAACTCAAGCAATGCAAGGTTTCCATGTAGCACGCTCCTTATAAAAAAAAACCGTAAAACTGCCGTACTTACTAACTCCTTAGAACTTTACTACCTCGCGGTGCAGTACGCAGGCTCTGCCACTAGCAACTGCGTGGTTAGGAAAAAACTGGGTGTACGAAGTACTCTGCTCTATATTAAGGTCGTGCTTATGACTAGGTTATGCGTGGCCACTTAGTAAACGCATGTAGCTCAGAAGGGTGTTATCGCTAGGACTTTACTAGTGAAGGTAATGGTGCTTACTGCCTGCTTCTGTTAGTAACCCTGCATGACTACTGCTGCATTTACTACCTCCAGTTGCTAAGTACCTAGTGTATACTTTTCTAAGAGTGCAGTTGTTAAACCATCGCTAGTCGCATGCTACGCTTGCTGTGAACCTCGCGCACAGGCGGCCAAGCCGCCGCTGTGCGACAAGGCACCGGCGGAGCCATTCAGCCATTCCACCCTCGCCTAGCCGACGCGGTACTGCAGCAGCGAAGCTCTGAGCGAGCGAAGCGATACGAAAGGAAGGCGCAGCTTGCGCGTTGGCGGCTGAAGGTCATTGCGACGCGATGGATGACCTTGAATGTATCGTAGTAGAGCTTTCGCTGTAAAAATGTATATCGACTTATGAGCAGCGGCAAATCTGACAGTGCATTCTTATTGTTCGAGTTCGGGCGAACGAGAAACTTTTAAAACTGAAGGGAACAGTAAAGAAAACTAAACCCATTTGGTCTGTGGTTCTGTTGTGTCGGCTCGAACGTCAACGGGTGCTCGCTCGAGAACGGCAGCGCCGTCGCTCCTCCAGTTCTGCAGTTCGCGCAGAGGAAACGGCAGCTAAACGTCAGCGCCGGGACGTTGTCCCCTCTCCCTCCACTGGCGGGAGGGAGAGAAACCTGCCCTGTGAGACCACTGCGCCTTCTATCTGCGGGTCCGGGAACCTGCTTCTACACCTGCGTGATGCACGACCTTCAGCAGACGGACGGAAAGGCTCGACCTACAACAGCTCCGCTGTTTAAAAAATAGGCTTAGTTTCACTATGAGCCAACCAACCAAACAAATACTTTTTTTGCAAAACAGTTCACTGAGTTGTTTCTATGCGTCCTCATTAAGTATGTGGAAGCTCCTATGGCAAAACTGCCACCAACATATAGGCTGACATCAATTTGTCCTACTTCCCTCACACAGTACCCGATGTCGTACTGGTATTTTCAGTCAGTGCGCACAAGGAAGTGGTCAGGACAATATGAACAAAAGACGTTTGAGTTTAATTTCATACACAAATGCGAGCATAGTAACCTGTCACTGCCAGAGTGCGTATTTGTATTCCCATGCATTAGTTTCGCAATTCTTTCTAATCGTTACTACGAATTCATTGCGGAAGAAAAAACGCCTTTGTTTTGTCCCATACATAAGTGCTTGCTCCTTCGTGCTAAGCTTATGCGCAAAAGAAAAACGAGGAAGGGGCACGAAGCTTCACACGACAATAAAAACGTACACGCCACCAGTACTGTGCTCTTTCGTTTCTCCGCGACCAGGCAAAGAATATCCGCACTCTTTGTGTAGGCTCTCTGGAAGTCAAGTGGCGCAAATAGAAAGTCAGTTCTGATGCTACTACTTTCGGATCCGGCTAGAGCCCCGAAACGAAGGCAATCCCATCGCTTGGCCTGTTATCGGTCTAGCTACACTCCAAATCTGCTGGGGAAACAAAAGGCGGTGGAGCAGGAAGAAAGCGCCAGTTCGATACTGGGGTGGCAAGAAAGCGGAAGCCAAGTTTTAAAGAAATTAGATGGATAAAACGAAGTAACGCGCATTTGGCGTGCGCTGAATGTTCCCTCAGCCAGACCGATGACTGCCAATAGTGGTTCCTTACTATACAAAAAAAGTAAAGTTAGAGCAGCTTGCGACTGAAGCTAGGCGAAATGTCCTCGGGCATGAAATTGCAAGGGAAGGCACGTCTACTACGTGCTGTGATAGTGTGCACGGCGGTACTGCTTGAGTTGTCATACTCTGATGACCATCACGCCGTTCCTGATCGATTTCTGAATGTTGTAAACAATTTTAGTCGTATCTCTACTCGCTAAACAAGAAAAATCGAATTTAACTGAACGGGACTGAACAATGTAACCTCAGCGATCACGCAGGAGGCATGATCGGTGCCGTTGAGTGGCGACAGTAGACCCCACCACATACCCCAACAGCCTAACGAAGTGTTGCGGAAGAGTGAAAAGTGGGGGGTTAGATATCGCGAAAGGCGGCGGTGAAAGAAAGTCAACATCCGTTTGACTGACTTGTTACTGATGGTATGAGGGCGCTCAAGCGACTTTATTGCGGGTGCACAGATGAAGCGTATTTGATGCACTGGAATCCCCGCTTTGTATGCCGCGAGGGCCTTTACCAACGGGCGCTTTACAGTCTCCGTCATCCCAGGAACACTTATTTGGAATGTCAAGGCATTGGCTTATTCGGGCAATTTCGTTCTAGCGCAACCTCTGTGCTATGATAGCCACTCCTCACCTCAGCGCAACGCTGAGAGAGAGAGAGAGAGAGAGAGAGAGAGAGAGAGAGAGAGAGAGAGAGAGAGAGAGAGAGAGAGAGAGAGAGAGAGAGAAGAGAGAGAGAGAGAGAGAGAGAGAGAGAGAGAGAGAGAGAGAGAGAGAGAGAGAGAGAGAGAGAGAGAGAGAGAGAGAGAGAGAGAGAGAGAGAGAGATTTTGCGAAGACAGAAGAGGGGGACTTGCTAGTTCAGATGGGGACGAATGTAGCGAAGTGAAAATTGAAAAGCGGGAAGAAGTACGTAGTCACAATGAGTAAGAAGAAAAAGAAAAGAAAATCAGTTCGGAACGTAGAAAAATTACCAGCTTTAGGAGAAGAAAAAAATCTGAGGATCTCAAGGTTAAAGAACCTCGAGTAATCCAGATTCAGAAAAGAAATTTGAAAGTGCCTTTGTCGCTTGCGCCGCGTCAGCCTGATTTTGCCACGAACCAAGAAAGTGATCTAGTTCTAAAGTGTTTCCGCGTAGCAGTCGCACAACAGTTCCTTTCACGCTTTTGCGTTGGGTTGCATGCAGTAGCACGAGAGGTGCAGTATGTCTTCTTTCACATGGCACACGGAGCACAATGGAGAGTCCGCCCGGCCTGTCTTAACGATAAAACTGCGAGTGAAGGCGTATTCGGCAAAGGACATCCTCAGTTTGCTTTGGTGAGCATCGCGAAACTGGAAATTGCACTGAGGGTCACTCTCTAAATGGCTATATACAGTGTGGGTGGTGTTTTATAGCACTGCGGAAAATAAGACGTAATAAAATATACGTAATAGAATACAAGTAATAATAATTATAAACTTAGGAAATTACAGAAATGAAAAAAAAATCATGCACCTTTAAAATAAAGCTTAATGTTAAATGGTCAGTTTGAATAATTACTGTTTTTTGGATAGTGCGTGCGGTGGCCGCGGTGGCGCCACCGTACGCACGATCCAAAGCAAGGGGGGACCAGGTGCGGGTCATTTTTTGAGGCGGAGTTTCGCAACTGCCTACATTGAAGAGATCTGCTTGCCACGGCGTGGCCGGTTCCGCCGGCCGGTGGAGCAGACGATCATTTGAAGCCGTGCGAAAGCCTTTGCGCTCGCCCCAGTGTTTCAACGTCTTCTGGGCATGTATTTTGAGTCGGCAACAATGAAAAGGTAGTATGAAACACTAAACCGAAGGAAATGTGGGCCGCGGTAGCCGTTGAGCACTCACACAAGTGAGATTTCATGCTTGCTCAACGAAAACATGGTTGCTCAACGAAACGCCTGCGTTGCGTCGGCGCGTTAGCCCTACAATCAAATCAATCAACGAAAACATGGGGTACAAATGCCTTATTGAGTACGTACTGCAACCGTTGGCAAGAAAACGTGACATTATTTCACGTTCCCTGCGATCCTAAACGAATGAATGCGGGTTTTGCAGCCATCCTCAGCCGAAAATAATGCTACTTGCAGCCAGCAATTCTTCGAGAGGTGGGTTGCGCGATGGGGTACTTTGCGGAGCTTGGAGGGGAACTACTACTCAATGTCGAGGAGGTGCGCGCTCGCAGACGTGCAGTGCCGTCGATTTTGCCGTTGGCTGCAGTGTCCCAGCTACTCAGTACAAGCAGCGGCAAAAAGAAAACGTCCGCTGCCGTTACAACGCCCCGACATACAAGGGAAGTAGCCCAGTTTCTGAAATGGATTAAACTAACGGCGAG
>NW_027526361.1:9205795-9229408 GCF_048455015.1 Haemaphysalis longicornis | reverse complement strand
TTAAACTAACGGCGAGTACGCTGATACTTCTTCGTCGTAAATGACGTTGCACAACGCGGATAAGTTGACGCACGAAGCAGCGGAGACGAAGCGACGATTCGATGTTGTCGAAGTAACTGCCGGTGTCCAATAATCAGAGGAGCTGCGCGCGCGTCTAAATGAACTCTGGGCGCCCGAGCTCTCGCAGCTGTTTAAACAATGTAATAAAGTACGCGTTCAGATCGCATTGTGTGAGCTCACACGGTAAGCTCACACAAACAACGTTGTTTTGCACGCGTGCCGCTGGTGTCTGCGAGCCACCTTGCTTCGGACAGTCGTTGGTCAAGCCACTTGAAGCCTAGGACGCTGCGAAGCTTAGTTTGCATGGAGTTCTGCCACCAGATGTGCCTTCAATTAAAGATCTACGCCCGGCGCGACCAACTTTATTTGGCAGATTTTTGGGCTGCTCTATCCACAGCTAAAATTGTTTCTTACACCGTGTTCTAGACCTATCTCTTGGTATCCACTCTGTCACCCTGATTGCCCGCCGGTTGTCGGTTTGTCTCACTACACGGCCAGCCCAAATCCATTTCTTTTTCTTTACTTGAAGCATGATATATTCTACTCCAGTTTGTTCTCTGATCCAGGTAGCTCATTTCCTGAGTGTTATTCCTAACATTATTCATTCCATGGCTCATTAAGCCGACCTAACTTCTCTCAGCCGACCTAAAGGCTCTCAGTTATGCCGCAATTCAGTGCATTATTTTCTGGTACTCAGCCACAGAGAAAAACGGTCAAAAAACTGTCTGCACAGTGTACTTGCAGAATTCGATGGATGGTCTCCTACAGTTTTGGCGTACCCGGTACGAAAGCGTCCTTCCTCGGCACAATACTCTCCTGCCAGATATATATGTCAAGGCCTCTTAATGGACGTTCTTTACCAAGGAAGACTGTATGCAGTGGGTAACTATTAGGCGCACTCCCACAATCGCCATGCTTATCAGGGTTATGTTCTCAGGGAAATTATATTTGCAGCGTAACTGAACAGTTATCAGTGCTCACATATGCGCAATTACCTTTCTTAGCGTGAAAATAGCAGCCGGCGTATATTAAGGTCGCTCACCGGCAGCTGCTGCCCGTGTCTTCGGGGGCGCAGGGCTCATCGAGCGGCTCTTTCCAAATGCCTGGGAGCTGAAGTACGCCCTCGCAAATTGCTTCGATCGCCGTACTGCACAGAATGCAAGTTCACGGAATTGTTGGTCTTAATGCGCTCGACGGAGGCTAAGCACCGGGGTATAAATTATTAAGGTGCTCTAGTGCTGGGCACGTGGCCAGTAATTGGCTCTTGTTCCGTGCCGATCGAACTTGTGAGGGAAATGATACAAAGGTAGCCATTTACAAGGAATTCGGCGAATGTTTAAGCATGCCTGATATAAATAGACCTACCGTGATAATTATTAGCAGCCTTTGTTCTGTTTCGTTGTGTGGAAGTGCAGGCTTTAAGTTGGATAAGTTGAATTACAGTTAGGACAATGCGCCCAGTTGAAATTTAGGTTGAACAAATCCATTCCACCAAGTCAATACACAAAGTTTTTACATCAGCCTAGATGTTTCTAGCTCTGCTCCTGCTGAGTTTGCGCAGACCACTTCGCTCAATACGCGCTCCGTGGGTTTCAAGAAGCCCACGGTGGCATTTACGCTCTCCACCACGGGTCTGTGGTGTATCGCTTGCAGCTTCAAGTCGGGTTTTCTGTAATGGAAACCCGCCTCCTCCTAGGTGTCTTCTCCTTTACATAGGTGGGCCTTCAGCCCGTTACCTGCCACCTCCATTAGGACTTTCTCTCTTTCTTTTTTTCTCTCTCTCTCTCATATATATATATATATATATATATATATATGTGTGTGTGTGTGTATATACAGTCGAGTCCACTTATAACAATATTGAGGTGCCATGAAAATATTGTTATAACCGATTATTGCTATACGCGGGTTATGCCGAAAATAACAAAGAAAACGTGACAAACAAGACCATTTAATGAGGAATGACCACAGAACAGGAACAGTGACAACAGGCAAGGAAAACGACGCTGGTAAGCCCCAGACTCGGAACACGTGCAAACGGCGGAGCTGGAGACGTGGCCAAATTAGCGAAGAATAGGGGAGGTCGGCACAGTGCACACAGCGCTGCTGCTGCGGCGGCTTAGGCGCCCCGGTGCTTTTTCTACAGGTGGCGCACCCTCAGAATGGACTGCCCCACTGCCCGTAGAGGCGCCCATCCGGTCCTCCTCCCCCTCCTCCGCGTCGCCGCGGCAGGCGAAAGCAGCGGTGGCAAGCGAGCCTCTTCGGCGCGCACTCGCCGCGTGCGACGCCAAGTGCGCTACCGCCTGGCCGCCGCGCGTATGCTCTCATGCCCTTTTGCGTAATAGGCGGGGTTGGGGTGGCATTGTCGCAGCGTTTTTGCATTTTTGTTTCGTTCAGGGTTGGTTCCAGTGCCCACATTTAATTGTTATAACCGATATTGCATCATGACAGCATTGTTATAAGCGGTTTATTTTGCCATAGAATACAATGAAAAGCTGACGGTGCCGCGGCTGTCCATTGTTATGTCCAATATATTGTTAAAACCGGTATTGTTATAAGTGGACTCGACGTGTATATATATATATATATATATATATATATATATATATATATATATATATATATATATATATATATATATATATATATATATATATATATATATATATGTATGTGTGTGTGCGTGTGTGTGTGTGTGTGTGTGTAATTTATAAGCACGCGTGGCTATTTTAACCACAAAATATATGTATGCGGCGTATACTTTACTTACGCTACATGAAGAAGGAGTAGGTAGAGAGAAGGACATTCACGGTGCTGCTGGTGACACGATATGTAAAAGTGAAACCACATATGGTTAACCTGAACCACACACGTCGTCACGTTAAGCGAGTACGCTTTCCCTCTCACTTGTCATAAATTTTACAGTTGAAGGTTAGCTCCCTGGGCTATATATTCTCCGTCGACACGGACGACAACGGTAATGAGTGGCAATGATTACTGCGGCTACAGGCTTCACTCGCGTCGATGAGGGCTATGGTGGTGGCTGCAGTCATGATGATGGTGATGATGATGATGATGATGAACCTAAGTTGGTCAAAACTAAGAAAGTGAGGCCAGTGAGTGGGAGATCCCAGAAACGCCTCCCCCTCAGAGTGCCGGATAGTCGACAGTTGGTTTCCTTGACACTCTCGAGAGTGACGAAGATTGGCCAAGAACACAATAATCACGATTACTGATCGATTGATTGTGGTGTTTAACGCGCCGGCGCTTCACAGGCGATGAGGCGCGCCGTAGTGGAGGGCTCCGGATTAAATTTGACCACCTGGGGATCCTTATCGTGCGCCGCAATCTGGAACAAAAATCACGATGATCAGTTGGGCTTGCCGACTGCCGAGGGAGATACGCAATGACCCCCACAGAGCACGGTGGCGGTGTAAAATACAAATTTGTATATTTGGCAGTGTAGTAATGCTACGAAGGGTCGGCTTTCATGCCGATGATGAGACTAAAAGCTGATTTGGGAAAAATGAAACCAGAAGTGCATGAAAGAAAAAAAAAGCACAATTCCGCTGCATGCGCGCAATGGCAGGCTTCTTCATACTTGTTGTTTTCGTCCAGTGGAATTCCTTGATCGAACTCAGGTCTCAGTCGGAGAGGCGCCACAAATGAAACGGGCGTGAGCCCTGGTTTCTCGTTTGTATTCTTAAATCACGGTCGACATCCCGATCGCTATCAGAGTGAGTTTTGATCGCCGAGGAAGGGCAAAAAGAACATTTGGCTGCTGAGACTTCTCAAAATCATTATAGCAACGGCTTTTTGGGCTCTCTCTCTCTCTCTCTCTCTCTCTCTCTCTCTCTCTCTCTCTCTCTCTCTCTCTCTCTCTCTCTCTCTCTCTCTCTCTCTCTCTCTCTCTCTCTCTCTCTCTCTCTCTCTCTCTCTCTCTCTCTCTCTCTCTCTCTCTCTCTCTCTCTCTCTCTCTCTCTCTCTTCGCGTCAATGCAGGTTGCATTCTCTGCACAAGCAGCCTACTGCTCTGAAGGCGCATCAGTAAAACACCATTGTAATTTCACCCAAAACACATTGTCGTTTTCTTTCCCGTTAGTTTTTCTTTTCTAACGGCAATAGACACAAAATATCAGCAGAAAAAAAGACATAATAAAGGAAACGTCCTTGCGCGCTTTTCATTTGTCGAGTTTTTATTATGATCACATTAAATTTTAAAAGACGATAGTTTTTCTTGGGCTACTTAAACCCAGAAATTTTGGTCTGTCTGTATATTTGTCTGTCTGTCCGTCTGTCTGTCTGTCTATGACTCGATTCAGCCACCCGGCCAAAACAAAACAGTGCCTGCGCAATAGTCTTATATAGTCACAGCTAAATCTACCCGTTTATGTCCGGTGTAATGCTCATACTTGTCAACATTGTTGAAGAAGAACAAGACATTACGCAAATATGAGACAACAAATCAATACAGAAGTGATACTTGCAGTGTTCCTTTATAAAAAAAATCACACATGCCTGACTTTTAGGAAATTAAATACTTCATCAACTGCAGAAAAAGAATTCACTCCGCCGTCGCCTGCTGTCGCCCGCGCCACTATAGCTTCTGGCGCCATTTTAAGAAATCAACCGGCAACAGTTACGCAAGGTTCCACTAGATGGGTTCCACGTTCTGCTTGCAAAGCACGTGGAGTAGGGAAACGCGGTTCTATAAACGTTGAAGTAGGGCGCCTCGATTAACGCGCGTCTTCGCCGTACGGCAGCGTTCGCATCGAGACACCCGGTTTGGAGCAGTGGAACGCGGGAAATTTAAAATTATTTAAGCAAACATTTGGGGTCTTTACCTTGGGAGGAGCGCGACGCAAGAGGAACAACATGAGAGGTGAGCGGGAAAGCCAAGGGAGGCATTTACTTCGCAAAAGCCGATAAAGTCTATCGTCTTTTGACGGCATTTGCAACGAAAGGAGAAGATACGCGGCCAATTTTTTTTTTCTTACATTCTGATTATTCATTTTACTATGTTATACAACCTGTCGCTTTGATGACTGGTTTCTATAATGCACACAAAAAAAATTCTTACGGTCATCATCATTATAATCATCATCCGCCTATCTATGTCCCCTGCAGGACTAAGGCACCCCCCATCGATTTTCAGCTGCTCATAACCTGCGTTGTCCGAATACATTCCTCGCCATAAAATTTCCTTATCTTATCCGACGATCAAGTTAACGGTCTTTTCCTACTTCCAGGCCTGTCTCTGGATTACCACTATGTTATTCTTGTGGTCCGCCGGTTGTTTCCTCGTCGCCTTGCACTCCCAGCGCAAGCACGCTTTTTTTTCACCGCAAGTACACCAGAAGTGCGCATTGGTTATATAGCTTTCTGTTTTTTAGTAACAGAGGTAACCTTCAAGATGTTTCATGTTCGAGAGTGTTCCAGCGTGTGCAACTACGGCTATTTCACAGCTAAGTCATTCTTCGTTGCCATAGCAACGGCGCTGCCCCTGCCTTGCTCCGGCAGCGGCACTTTTCTCGTTGCCACAACCAAAGCGATGGTACCCCGGTCGCCCTGCTGAGGGATCTGCAACTGCCAAGGCCCATGCAGGAATTTATCATGTAACAGCTATACTGTAAAAATTTCATAAGCTGAGAATGCAAAGCAAATTCAAAGACCTTACAAGGAATACTCGATCAAAATATCGGCTGGTAGCAGCCAGAATAGTGTATGTTGCCGACCTTGTATACCGAAACTTCTTCCTACTGCGCAGGGCCAGTACACACAGACAGGCAAATAACTTTATTTAGGTCCTGAGGAACTGCCTTGGACCGCCCCTTTCAGGGGGAGTCCATGACAGTAGCAGGCCACTCCCACGCAGGGACCGGAAGGCCGTGACCCTCCGCCCTCTCTCAGGTTCTCTGGACAGCCCGAAGCTGAACCTAAAGGTCGTCACTCCTAAGGGCTTCCTCCCAGTCCTCTTCTTTGGTGAACTCTGCATCGCGTAACGCAGGACATTGCCAGAGCATATGAGCTAGTGAGCAGTGCGCCTCTCCGCAGTCCGGACAATGCGGTTTTATGTTGGGCGAGAAGTGGCTAAACCTTCCCCTCGAAGGGAAAGATCCCGTTTGGAACATCCTGAATGCCGACGATTGCTGTCGAGTGAGGTGAGGTTGAGGAAGCGGAAAAGTCCTCCGAGAAAGTTGATAATGAGTCGTGACCTCGTGGAAGGTGAGGAGCGAGTCCCTGTACCTCCCGGCGACCCTGCCTGCGAGTTCGCCGGAACCGCCGCGGTGAGTGAAACCTCGCGCACGGTCATGGGCAAACTCATTAGCGTTGGGAACATCGGGATGTACATTGGCCCCCATGTGGGCCGGGAACCATTTTATGGTGTGAAATCCGGCAGTGCCCTCGCTGCCGAGGATGGCCGCTGCCTCTCGCGAGATCGATCCCGAGGCGAAAGCCCTAGCTGCGGACCGCGAATATGTGAAGATATTTGGACGCGATGGGTCTTTCATTGCTATAGCAATGGCGATTTGCTCAGCCACCGATGCCCATACCTTTCTAACTAAGGCAGAACATACGAGTTTGCCACTATGGTCGACCGAGGCCTTTGCGAGCAGTCGGAGCGCTCGCACTGGGCTGCATCGACAAAGGTCGCGAGTTCCGGACTCTCTGCAACCGAGGTCAATAGAGAACGGGCCCGAGCTAAGCGGCGCCCTTCATTGTATTGCGGATGAACATTCTTGGAAGCGTATGTACTGTAAACGTACTTCTTATCGAGGCCGATAAAGCCCCTTTACACTCGTTAGACTCCTTAAGATCGCAGCCAATAAATTCCAGGATGCGCCTACCAGCCCGCGAGGACGATAGACGCACGACCTGAGCCGTCTCCTGGGCCTCGATCACCTCCGAGAGGGAATTATTCATGCCCAATTGCATGACCTTCTCGGTGCTCGTGTTGAGAGGCAAGCCTAGAAGTCGCTTTATGCTTTTGCTCATCAGTGTATCAATTTCGGACCCCTCCGTTTTCGACCAGTGCAGCGTCGAAGCGACGTAATTAATGTGACTCATAAGAAACGCATGGTAGAGCCGAAGGAGATTGCTCTCGCTCAACTCTCCCCTGCGGTTAGAGACTGAGTATGAGCCTAAGCATGTTCTCCGTCCTGGAGGTGATGCGGGCTATAGCTGCGCCCCTTTGACTCCAGTAGAAGTCCGAGGATCCTCATGGAGTCTCCCCTGGGGATTCTCTGCCCATCCCGTGTGTATATAGCTATGGGAATCTGCTCTAAAGGAGTGAGGTTCCTCATCCCCTGTCGAGTGGGTCTGTAGAGTAATAACTCGGACTTGGCCGGTGACAGGCTCAGTCCCGAATAAACTAGAAAGTTTTCCGTTATGTCTAATGCCTGCTGAAGCGCCTCCTCTACCCCAGCGTCGGACCCTCCCATGCACCACACGGTGATATCGTCCGCATAGAGAGCATGGTTGGTCCCGCACACCGCGGCCAGGCGTTCCGGAAGGCCCTCCATGGCAATATTGGAGAGAAGTGGAGAGATGACTGCCCCCTGTGGGGTGCTTCTTGCTCCCAAGGTAAAGTTCTCAGATTTAATTTGACCGTTTTGGATGGCAGCCTTGCGATCCCTGAGAAAGGAGCTAACATATGCAAGGAAACGTTGTCCCAGGCCCATATCCGAGACCACCTAAAGCACAAATTTGTGCGAGATATTATCAAAAGCTTTAGCCAGGTCTAGCGCGAGTATGCCTCTAGTATCCCTGTAGTATGCCTCTAGTAGTTGTCAATAATCCGATAGACAATCGCTGATTACCCTTGGACTGCGACTCATGAAGTAATTGTTTGAGGTGGCTCTATTTGCCCTCACTCTCATCTGTCCGTTAACCGTAGCACATACTTCGTTCCACTGCTGTTTGGACAGTTCAGTAGAGTGGGCCTCAATCTCGCGATTGAGCTTCGCAATTTTCTTGCGTAGTTCAGAAAATTCAGCCCTCATCTGTTGAAGCTCTGCCTTCAGGCGAGCATTCTCTCGAATCAACTAGCTATCCTGGGGTCGTCCGTATGCTCTGGCACTAGCCTGCGTTACCTTTGGCGGCTGAGCCGCTTGCTTCAGCTTGACCCGATCCGCCCAGGTAGACTCTTCCTGGATCCGCACCCTGGAGTGAGAGCGCCCCCTGGAATGGCCGCGTCGGCGGCCAGCTGGCGTAACGGAGCGCTCCCTCCTGGTAGCACTGGCGACGCTGGAATCACGTGACCGGCCCTCCTGGGCCAGCTGTTGCTGAGTCTTTTTGGCGTGATTCCGGCGCCGTCTTCTCCGTCTCACGACGTAAGGTACTTGAAAGCGTCCTTGGGACATTCTGTCCGCCATGGGATGTGGTCCTCCGCAAAGGGCACATTTTGGCGAGCACTGGTGATCCTCGGGTGGGGAGGCGATTCTTCTTGTTGGGGTTGGGGAAGACGTCAGCCCTGTGACCAAGGCCTCCGCACGTGTAGCACACGTAGGTTTGGCGCTTGTAGAGCGTGCAGCGGAGCAAGCTGACGCCGCACACTGACGTAGTTTAGCACCTTCATGCCTTCGAAAAGCACTACCACTGTGGTGGTTTTCTTGATCCTCTTGGCTTCTAGGGCCTTCGGATTCCGTTGGTTGACGATCATTGTTTGGAGCTGGGCGTCGCTGATGTCTACGTCCACTCCTGGTATGACTGCCTTACAGGTGTTATCGGGGGCCGATATATATGCCGCCAGATTGTACGATCCTTCGCTTGTACGAATCTGTTGGATCCCAGCGCATGCGTTTGCATTCTTCGTCGCCGGTGTGGAAATGACTAAAATGTTCTGGGCGACTCTAGGGCAAACGATGTCACCCTCGGTCTCCACGTACCGGGGCTAGAGCAGCCACCATGGCGAGAGCTTGTGCGAGCCTAATTTGGCTTACTTTTCTGACGTGAAGTCCGACCCTCGGCCCGACGATAATTCGTATGTGGTCCCTCGGTAGCCGCGGGAGCCTCGATGCGGCGGCGAGGCGCTTCATCGCGCCTTGAGGGGCTGCCGTGCGGCGGCGTCCGTTCCAGCCCACGTGTGATGCGTTTCCCGCCGAAACTGGCGTTCCTATACGAGCGTTCTTGTTCCTGCCCAGCGATGCCTTCCAACCCGGACTATTCACTTCTTCGCGAGAGATTTCCTCTCCCTCCACCATCTCAACTTCGGGCACGGCGCCCCACTTACCGGGAGCCTACCAAGGAGGTTGAAAAAAATTGCAATTTTTTTTAACCTCCTTGGAGCCTACCCGCGCCCCACCGCCGACGTAAGGCCTCGCCCTTCAGGGTAAACTAAGTCGCGGCGTAGTCCGGGAGAAAAGTTCCGATAATTCGCCAAAAGAACCCCTCACCGAAAGAAGTATGGTATCAACGTGGTCGTCAGAAGAAGCGACGGCGAGTGATGCACAATTTAGCCACAGGGACCACAAATTTCCGACCGAAAACATTTACAGAAGCGGGAGCCGAAGTTTCCACGTCCGCACTGGTCGGCGCCCCCTGGCGGCCTCTCAGGGCCGGTACTGCGCCCTAAAAATAGGTGAAAAGTTCCGAAAGAATGCCAGGCGTATACAGTCGTGCAGAATTTACCATCATTGAAAAAAGAAAATGACGGCCTGTTAATGCACCAAAGTTTAACGGACCAATGGGCTCACCTACAGCAATCCAATCAGTAGTACAGTCGACTCTCGTTAATACGAAGTCTACGGATACCGCCAAACACTTTGAGTTAACCGAACTTCCAATTAAGCAAAAATCGCAATAATTGCGCAGCCATTAGTCCGTAACACGTTTCCCTTCTTGATTTCGTTCAAACTTTCAAATTTCGTCTTCTATTCGAGCGTACGACACTGGCTGTCGTGCCAGTTCAAAGTTATCGTTAAATTCGAAGCCTGAAGCGCCCACCATGCAAGCAGCTCACAAAGACGGTCGAGCACCTGAAAAGAGAAAGATGCGTGCGCCGGCGCGAGCTTCAACTGACCTGTTGCTTTATCGACTATAAGCTGCCTCAGCTGCGATGGCACCGACATACTGCAGATCACAGCGGTGTTCTGGCGCTTGAAGTGGTTTTTTAATGTCCTTTTTATATGTCTTTCTTGGGATACTTAAACACAGAAATTCTGGCCTGTCTGTATATCTGTCTGTCTGTCTGTGACTCGATTCAGCCACCCGGCCAAAATGAAGCATTGCCTGCGCAAAAGTTTTATATGTACTCACAGCCAAATCTAAACGTCTATGTCCGGTTTATATGTTCATACTTGTCAACATTGTTGAACAAGAACAAGACATTACGCAAATATAAGACAGAAAATAATACACAAGGGATATTTACAGTGTTCCTTATGAAAAATTCATAGATGCTTGTTTTTTTTTAATGAAATAAGTGCATCCACTGCAGAGAAAAATTCACTCCGTCGCCTGGTGGCGCCCGCGTTACTATAGCTTCTTGCGGAATTTTAAGAAACCAAGCAGCAATGGTTACAAAAGGTTCCATTAGATAGGTACCACGTTCTGCTTGGAACGCACATGCATGGACCAGGGCAACGCGGTTCTATAAACGGTGAAGTAGGGCGCCTCGATTCACGCGCACCACCGTACTGCAGCGCAGGCATCGAGGCACCCGGCATGGAGCAGTGGAACGGGGTAAATTTAAATTGACTTGAGCAAACCTTTAGCGTGTTTACCTTGGAATAAGCGCGACTCAAGAGGAACAACATGAGAGGTGAACGGGAAAGCGAAGGGAGGCATTTACTTGGCAAATGTCGACAAAGACTATCGTCTTTTGACGACATTTGCAACGAAAGGAGCAGATACGCAGCTTTTTTTTGAGAAATCAATACTTTTTATTCGAAATAACTTACAATTAACTTATATATAAAGTTTAAACTTATAATTATAGAGCAAATTCTTCCAATTAATTGCATATAAAGTTGCCGGAACCAGCCCATCTTGTTTGTTTGTTCATTTGTTTTCACAAACGGACACACGTTACGGCGGAAGATAAAAAGTTGCACTCGGTAATTAATCTCTTCCAATTAACCGAACATTTCAATGAAGCGTCTTGGAGTCATCGAGATGTTGACTTTATTTGCTCCCACAGGCTTAGACTTCTTGCTGGGTACAACAAATAAACAGACATAAGCATTGTCGTGGAGCTCTGTAGTAGTATTATTATAAATCGCATAGCATCTGTTAACTAGAATAGCAATATCATGAGTCACTATAGGGTCTGTCCAAATCAGTCATGCCCAAGCAGCATCATGTCCAAATCAATAATTTCGGCCAACGCGAATGCTTGGACATTCGGGCCGATGAATTGCCAGTTGAGAAGAATGTCTATACTGCTTCCTCTATGAAACGAATAAAAAAATATAGGGTGGCTGCACTAAAAAAAGCGTACAAAAGAAGTCCCCTTCAAGATAGGCCAAATGGGTCCAAGTTCGCAAAGCCCCAGCGTTTGGTCATTGGCCATCGTAGTCGGCCAGTGGGTCATATTTCTTGACCGTGCGCATCAATATCTTCGGGCCGCGCTATTGGCCTCTTCCGCGGTGGCTTCAAGAAGAAGCAAACGTTTTCTTCGGGCCGTTTTTCAATGCGCCGAAGTTGCTGACAGCAAGAAATACGAGCATTGCGTACCTCATGAAATGAAGGGCGGCCCATTTTGTTTGCGCCCATCGTGAGGAGCCACGAGCCTTCAGCCATTTTCGGCGTTGTTATTGCTTTTCATGCTACTGGGGCAATAGTTACGGGAGAGTTTCAGCGCTTAAGGGCCCCCTAAAAGTGAGCTTAGTAGTTCACTTCGATGACTGTACACATTCACTGGACAAAATATGCTCCCAGCAACATAAAAGTGGCAGTTTAAACGGCCGTTAGTGCACAGTAATACCTATTATACTTATAATCATACTTAATGTTTGGCACAGCGTTAATCGTTACCCGGTATGAAGGGGAAGATCCAGGCGTGGCATGAGAAGGAACTTGCGTTTAGCATTTTCAAACATCGCATTACTTTCGTGACCTATTGCCTCGAAGCTTTCCAGTGCTGTGAAAATCTGTTTAATAGAGTAGCTGATTAAGCTCTTGGTTGCGCCATTAATGAAGAGAAAAAATACCAAGAAAATACGGAGCGTTTGTGAGCGCGCGTCTCGTAAGAGCGTCCGGCGTCCTCCAGGCTTACGCGTGCACTTGGGCCACTTGAGGGGATCGCATAAAGAGCAGAAGTATCTGCATAAATTCAGAGAATTAAATTGTCTACTAATGCCTAGCATTCTTATGCCGCTTGTCTAGAGTGTGAGTTCTTTACAGCAGATTTTTTTGTTTATTGAAATTCTGTTCACCAAATTATTTCTATTACGCTATAATAACGATTACAGCTAGGTGTTAGTTCCGCCAAATTTGCATTTTTCTGCAAATAAAGGGTGTTAAACGGTTCGCCATTTCCCCAATTTTTTCTATTTTTCTTATTTTATCATTTTTTTATTCTATTCGACCACTTATCTCCATTTACGCTATTTTAAAGATTAAAGGGGTTACTTCCACTAAATCTGCATCTTTGTGGCAACGCCGGGTATTACACTGTTCGCCCTTTTCGCCATTTTTAACAACGGAGCTGTTGTACAAGCCGTAAGTTCGCCGTTGCAGGAAAAAATGCCAACAAAATGAGGAGCGCCTGTGAGCGCGTGCCATGAGCTAGTCCCTCGCGGCAACCGCCGAGCGTTCTCGACACGCCTAGTGGCGTTAGCAAAAAATAAACTGGCAAATACCAAGAGGAACGAGAAAATACCGAGCTTGCTGTTCCTTGCAAAATGGCACGTATTCACGTGGGGTATCGGCCAGGAATCGGGCGTAAGGAAGGCTAATGAGCCCGCTACACAAAACTGTAAATTAGAAACTTAAGCAATTGAATGAGGAAAGCGCATATAATCAAAAACGAGAAATGGTAAAAAATTTCGAAAGTAGAGCTTGCAACAAAAGAATGAGCTCTACGAACAGTAACAGAAAATGAAGGATGCACAAACTAACCCGTAAGACTAGAAGGTAGCAAAGCTGTACGCAACCTTTACGACCATCAGGACGGCTTAAGTCCACTATTGCAGCCGATTTGCTTCTTCTTCGCTGCCGCAACGGCATTTACTCCATCTTTGTTGCTTAAACGGCGAAGAAGAAGCGAATCGAAGAAGCAGAGCGAATGAACGGAACGTGCACACCTAAACTAGGCGCCCGCAGGTGCAACGTGTGCCCTATCACGTGTTCTGTGTCGAGCAGGTGGAGTGATTCCTCTACCCACAGTCACAGCCGAGTGAGTAAGCCGTTTGACTCAGGGGTACTGAGTCACAGATGAAAGTATTTTGGCCACTAGCGCATACCTCAAAGTGGGTATAGGATTTTATCGTTGAGTTCAAGTTTATTTGTTTTTTGTTTTTGTTTTTTGAAATAAAGAAAAAAACTGTCGCAGCTGAGCGGTAAAACGACTGAATCTATTTCCGTTTATCTGTTTTCAGAAACAGGCTCAAATCCTGCCGGTGATTTCTTCTCTTCTATACTATTATGCTGGGTTTTGTGGAGCATCGGAATGAACGAATTGCTAAACAGCTTCACTCTTAATGAAAGCTGATTGGGCAGGCGCGTAGTCTCAAACACGTATCCAGGCTTGCGCCACGTGAAGGGCTCCCAAACCGAAAAGGGAAAATACCGAGCGCACGTGCAAGTCAGCGTTTAAGCAAACAGCGTCGCCGAGAAAACGACTGTCGTCTGCTCCTGATGTCACTCGCTCCGCGTTGCTAGGAACGACCACCTGCGCTCATAAGACTCGGAGGTGCCGTGACAGCGGCGGCAGAACCCTCTCCGACTTTGTGCAGTGCACATTCTGAATGGAGCGACCAAACAAGTTCCGGACGCTCAACGAAGAGGTGGCTTATCAGGAGGAGGAGGAGGAATAAACGTCCCTATGGAGCAGTTAGTCCTGCGGAAGAGTCCTTATTCCAGGACCCCTTGACACCGTCCGGCTTCTTGGGCTCTCTTCACCAGCCTAAGCTGGTCGCCAGGGTCCGAGCTGGACAGAACTCGCTCCCAGTGCTCAGGCGAGGGGAAGGGCATGGGGGGAGGTTGGGGTTCTTATCACATCCCCAGATAATATGGTAAAGCCTCGCAGAAGTGGCGTTGCGAGGAGCACAAGGTGAGGGCTAGAATGTGGGCTCTAGTTGGGTGGGGAAAGATGTTTGTTTGGATGCCTCGAAGGTAGCGTTCTTGCTCTTTTGTGAGGTTTTCATGTGGAGGAGGGTACACTGTTCGCTCCAGGCGGTAGTTCTGCGTGATTTCTTCGAAGGACAGAAGGGGGCAGACATGCCACTGTTCGCCGAACTCCTGACTATCCCGGTGTGTCAGATCTCGGGAATGCTGGTGGGCAGCTTCGTTGCCGGGCACGTCGGCATGGGCTGGAGCCCAAAAAATCCTTACGCGGTGTTGTGGAGGATGCTGCAGGCTTATCAGGAACACCGGCACGTTGTCAGGCGAGAATGCAATGGCCCAGAAGAACAAGAAGTAGCAGCTGTGCAGGTCTTAACGTCGAGGGAGCGCTCGTCGAAGACTTTGCGGTGGTGGACGATGAAGTATACGAAGACTGAAGAGGGAACTGTACAAATAAAGCACTTGTATAGTTACTTGGGCGTTTGATTTGGCCTTCTTTGGTGAGCGCCATATATATATATATATATATATATATATATATATATATATATATATATCTTGTAAGGCGCGCACCAGTAGTCTTGGGGGAACGTCTTTATTAGGCGGGCCTTGTCCTACGTGACAGGGAGCGAGCCCCAGAGAACAACCAAGACGGGCGTTGATGATCATAGACAACTGATGACGATGATGAAGCATGATTGCATGTGGAAGACAGGCCTCCGGCGTACGAGTCCACTGGCGCATACCCTTCTGCTAGTACTTCGCACATACCGTTTGTGTACAACTACCGGGGGATTGTCCGGACGCACATTCCTCTGGTGTCGGGGCACTAACCAGCGCTTCCAATATGCCCCCCCTTTGTGGAGCGGCCGACTCGGGCGCTAAGAGTGTGTAGACCGAGAAAAAAATGGCTTGAGCTGGGAAACGTGCACGATCTCGGGCCCACGACAACGACGGTCGGTGACACTAGCGTTGGGGGTCACTCGGTAATTTACAGGGGAAGTCTGCTCTACAATGGTGTAAGGTCCGATGTAGCGGGGCAAGAACTTCTCACAAAGTCCTGGGGCACGAAGGGGAGTAGAAAGCAGAACAAAGCAGAACTTGATCACCAGCTTTGAAGGAGACAACGCGATGCGTGGCGTCATAATTGGCCTTGCGCTCTTCTTGTGTAGCTGTTGTACTCAGACGAGCTAGATGACGGGTATGATCCAGTCGAGAAATGAACTCATCGGGAATGTTGGTTCTGGGAAGTACTGATGCGGACAAGAAAGACGTATGAAGAACAGAAGCTGGTTGGCGGCCATAAACAAGCAAAAATGGCGAAAATCCTGTAGTACTTTGAACGGCGGTATTATATGCGTACGTGACGAACGGAAGAATAATGTCCCAGTTTTTGTGGTCCGGTTGAATGTAAGAAGAAATCATGTCGGAAAGGGTGCGGTGGAACCGTTCGGTCAGGCCGTTCGTTTGAGGATGGTAGCTGGACGTAGTGCGGTGAACAGTCTCGGCTGCGCGGAGAACCTCTCCAAGCACGGCAGAAAGAAATACACGACCTCGGTCGCTAAGAAGAACTCGGGGAGGTCCATGGCGTAAGAAAATATTCTTCAAAAAGAATTCAGCCACCTCGGTAGCGCAGCCTGTGGGAACAGAAGCCGTTTCCGCGTAGCGAGTGAGGTGGTCTACGGCGGTAACAATCCACCGATGTCCTGCCGAGGTAACGGGAAGAGGGCCATAGAGATCAATCCCTACAACTTCAAATGAAGATGAGGGACAAGGCAGGGGTTGGAGTGTCCCTGCGGGGCCGGAAGTGGGTCGCTTGCGATACTGACACGCGGCACACGACGCAACATATTTCGCCACGCTAGCCGATAGGCCGGGCCAGAAGTATCGGCTTCTTATGCGGTCGAATGTCTTGTGGAAGGCTAGATGACCTGCGACAGCATCGTCGTGAAATGCCTCCAAAATTTTGGGTTGAAGAAGACGGGTAATGACGGGCACCCATCTGTCGCCTGTTGGATGGTAGTTGTAGCGGTGAAGAGTGCCGTTAATAATCCGAAATTTGTTGAGCTGTCGTCGTGAGCGGCTGTTGCTGGGTCGACTCGCACCGCTCAATTGGTCAATGAGCTTCCGGCAGTAGCTGTCGTTTTTTTTTTTTGGAAAGCACTGAAATCACTTGGTGGTTCCACGCGAGAAATTCAGCACAGCATTCACTTTATCGGGGTCGGGCCGGTACGACGTGTAGGAGAGAGAGAGAGATAAAGACATTTATTCGGTGAAATCCGGCACCGGGGGGTGCGTCACGCAGGACTCCGCCCCATCCGTGGAGTCCCCGAAAGGACCGGGCTGGATGACTAATGTGCCTGGGGAGACCGGACGTGAGGGGCATTACAGCCACCACCTTGGTGACTGCCCGATCCGCCTCGTTTCTGTCTAGCCAGGGCTAGCTCCAGCTGCTGGATCACCGTCCGTTGCGCACTGAGGTCCGTAGAGTTGAGCGCGCACTGCACATTCGGGGGGAGCACCCGCGGGTACCCCTGAGTTTCGTGTTCTACACATCCCCACATTACGTGTGGTAAGTCTGCTAGCACCAGTTCACACACACAGCACGTGTCACTTGCGTAGTATCCTGGACACACATAACGCGCCAACGCCGGCGTAATCACTGTGTTTGTCTGTAGTTGACGATAAAGCACTCCCTCGGTACGGGTGAGGAGTGGGTGTGGCTGCACTGTCTTCCTCCGTTGCTCCCGATGCCAGGCGAGTACGTCTCCATAGTTCAGGATTGGGTGCATTTCATTGGAGCTGTCGCAGTCAGTCTCGTTTCCCTCCGCCCGCGACGTAAGAGGTTCGGCAGTCGCTACACGGTGTGCGAGCTCTCGTGCAACTTTGTCCGCCTCCTCATTGCGGTTGGGGGTCCCCTTCGATAAGTTTCCCATGTGCGCCGGGAACCATCTGAGGTATGCTCGGGCCATTCTGTTTGTGGGTGCCAGTTTCCACGCGACGCTGCTTATCGCATCTCTGCTGTATCTGTGGACAGCAGAGAGGGAGTCGCTCAGTATCGTGATGGTTTGACCGGGTTGACAGGTCAACGCAAGCGCGATGGCAGCTTCTTCAGCTTGCACGGCCGTACGGGTCCGGACACTGCCGGCCGTTACACACTGACCATCGCGTGCTCGTATTACCGAGAGTGCAAAGACCCCGGTCTTGTGCTGATGTTCGGCTGCGTCGACGTAATATGCCGAGCCATCGTCTTCATACATGTGCGCTAACGCATTTGCTCGTGCTCTACGACGTCCCTCGTCCAGCCCCGGCTGCACGTTGCGGGGAAGTGGAGGCACGACTAGTTGCTGCGCAAGTAGATGCTTCTTGCCCGCGTGTATCCTTTGGTCTCCCTCTTCAGGCAGGGGGTCCACCGGCGGCGTCAGACCCGCCCTGTGGAGTATCTCCCTGCCCGCTTGCGTGGTGCCAAGCCGGACTATTTGCGATATGCGTTGCGCCTCCCCTATTTCTTCAAGGGTGTTGTGCATTCCCAAGCCAGCCAGTGCCACGTTACTGGTGCTAGGTAGGAGGCCTAGGATGGCTTTGTAGGCCTTGCGAATGGCCGCATCGATCTTGTCCTTCTCATGTCGGAGCCATTTGTGAAAAGCTCCAATGTAGGCTACATGGCTGACCACAAAGGATTGCGCCAGTCGCAGGAGGCTTGCCTCCCGCATTCCCTGTTTCCTCGTGGCCACCTGCTTGACTAGGCGCGTGGCCACTCCTATCTTTGTGATGAGTCGGTCTACTGCCGTCGCGTTTCCACTGCCCCGGTTGATGTGCATGCCCAGAACGCGGATGCTGGCCACGTGAGGGATGGTGCCGTTATCACCGGTGTGCAGGACGATTTCGGCGGCCTCTGCCTCAGCGCTCTTCCTCCAGTGCCCGGCGGGGGGTAAGACCAGTAATTCGGATTTTTGCGGGGAACATTGCAGTCCTGCCCCTTGCAGTTGCGTTTCTATTCGATCTATGGCTTCTTGCAGCTGTTCCTGTATGTGCCCCGTGGCTCCTCCTTTTACCCAGAGGGTCACGTCGTCTGCATAGATGGTATGATGCACGGAGGGGAGGTCGGCCAGGCTGTTGGCAACCGGGATCATGACCAGGTTAAACAGGAAAGGGGAGATGACCGCACCCTGTGGTGTTCCCTGGCCTCCCATCACTCGTTCCTCGAACTGGATCTGGCCCGCTTGGAGCTGCGCCGTTCTGCCCGTGAGAAAGGCTCGTATGTATTCGTAAGAGCGCTTCCCGAGGCCGACGCGCTGAGCTTGTGCCAATATGGCCGCGTGCCGGACGTTATCGAAAGCGCTCTTCACATCTAATCCTAAAATCGCTCGGCAATCAGTGACGCTGGGCTGGTCCAGCAGGTCACTTTGTATGAGAAGCATGGCATCTTGGGTGCTTAGCTTATTACGGAAGCCGATCATGGTGGGAGGATAGATGCCGTTCTCTTCCATGTAGCGTTGCCATCTGTTGTTTAGGATGTGCTCCATGACCTTGCCCACACACGATGTAAGGGATATGGGTCGCAGATTTTCGATGTTAGGTGGTTTTCCCGGTTTGGGGATCAGGACCGTACGGGCCGTCTTCCACTGCTTCGGTACGTGACCAGTGCTCCAACATTTGTTGAAGAAGTACGTGAGTGCCGTAATGTCTCCGTCGCCCAGGTTGCGAAGCGCCTTGTTGTGCACTCGATCCGGGCCTGCGGCGGATTTGCAGTTGAGTTCACTAACGGCTCTCCTAACCTCGCCTTCGCTGATATCGGCGTCCAATTCGGGGTTTGCCTTCCCTGCATATTCCGGATGGGCGACGCTAGGCGTGGAAGGTAGGTACTTGTTATTGAGATAGTCCCGTACTCCGTCCTCCCCGTGCTGTTTAATCGCTGTGTGCAATATCTGCTCGAGCCGGTGTCTCTGGAAGGACTTGTTTTGTGTTTCGTCTCGGAGAGACCGTAGCAGCTTCCAGGTACGGCTAGCATGAAGCTGCCCATCCGCTTCCTTGCAGACTGCATGCCATTGCTGTCTGGCTAGCTGTTGGCTGTACGCCTCTATATCCCGACCGAGTTGCGCAACACGTTTTCGTAAGTTCCTACTTGTTCTATTCCTCCTCCATCGACGCTGAATGGACCTTCGCGCTTCGATCATGTGGGCCAAATGAGGGTCCATTGCAGGAACGGTGTCCTCAGTTCTGACCTCCGTGCTCGCGTCCTGGACCGCTTTATTTATGTTGTGTGCCCATTCCTCGATATCTTCAATGGCGGTAGATGACGCGCCGAAGACTCGGCGCAGCTCCGATGTGAAGCGCTGCCAGTCAGGCAAGTCGCGCTCATTGTTGTGGTACCATGTCTCTGCTATTAAGTCAAAGTAAAAGCCGACGTGCCTCCGCTTGAGGGAATCGTCCCATCGATTGAAGGAGCTGACTCGCTCGTAATTATCCAGCCAGTCCTCCACGTCCTCATGGGGAAGCCCAGTAAAAGACCGGGGTTCGCGCTGCCGGCAGGTTATTGTCCAGGCTGGCGCCGATGAACTCGCCGGGGGAGCACCCACGGCGGCGTTCACATCGGTGGGGCCACCTTGCGTCATAGTGATTTCTTGCGCCTTGCGCCGACCTGAGCGGAGCTCCAGGGGTAGGCCGGGGGTCGAGGTACACGGGATCGAAGGAGCTTACCCCGCACCTCCATCACTTGTAAGGCGCGCACCAATAGTCTTGGGGAACGTCTTTATTAGGCGGACCTTGTCCTACGTGACAGGGAGCGAGCCCCAGAGAACAACCAAGACGGGCGTTGATGATCATAGACAACTGATGACGATGATGAAGCATGATTGCATGTGGAAGACAGGCCTCCGGAGTACGAGTCCACTGGCGCATACCCTTCTGCTAGTACTTCGCACATACCGTTTGTGTACAACTACCGGGTGATTGTCCGGACGCACATTCCTCTGGTGTCGGGGAACTAACCAGCGCTATATATATATATATATATATATATATATATATATATATATATATATATATATATATATATATATATATATATATATATATATATATATATATATATATATGTATATATAATCTTGAGAGATAAAAACTCACACAGAGCGCGAAAAAATAAGGTTAGTAGAGACAGAGACACACGAGAATGACGTAAAAAAGAGAAATAAGTTTACTGACGTTTGAGGAAGAGGACTTCCTTTCTTCAGAGTACTCTGAAGAAAGGAAGTTCTCTTCCTGAAACGTCAGTAAACTTATTTCTATTGTCTACGTCTTTCTCGTGTGTCTCTGTCTCTACTAACCTATATATATATATATATATATATATATATATATATATATATATATATATATATATATATATATATATATATATATATATATATATATATATATATATATATATATACATAAATATATATATATATATACATAAATATATATATATATATATATATATATATATATATATATATATATATATATATATATATATATACATACATATAGTTGAGAAAATGGTAGACGCACGATTAAAAACAAAAACAGTGGTTTACTGACGTTTCGACTGGAGGACCAGTCTTCATCTTGGTATATATATACAGGGTGTCCCAGCTATCATGCACCAAGATTTAAAAAAAGAGAAATTGCGTAACTCGAAGAAAACCTGGCGCATAATGTTTGCAGTACTGTGAAGAAGCGGAGAGTAATTTTTTCGTTAATGAGACTTAATTAATTAATTGTAATTAATTATCTAACTCGAGAAATACTGTCCTAATCACTCAAGTGTCAATGAGGCACTTGTAGGTAACCACGAGGGGAATCTAACTGCGCTATTTTCAGTGATGAACTAATTGCGTACTCATTTATTCTGGCTGATAAAGGAAACCCGCGAAATATGAAAAATACCACGTGACGACGCTTACGCGCGCAGTGTAAAGCAGCGTCCCCAAACAAAGCTGATTGAAAGCAACTGCTTCCCGTGTTACCCGCCCGAAGAGACAGCGCATCACCTTGATAATAGCATGCATGGAAGGAGCAGCAGCAGCAAGATTCGCGGGACGCGTGTGCAGATAAGGAACAAACTCGGTCGCGATTTCTTCTTTCTTTCTTTTGTCTGTTTCATTCTGGCTAACTCAGAAGCAGCCTGTTTGAGGGCGTTGCTTTACGGTGCGCGTGGAGGCGCCGTCACGTGGTATTTTTCATATTTCGCGGGTTTCCTTTATCAGTCCGAAAAAATGTGTACGCAATTAGTTCATCGCTGAAAATACCGCAGTCAGATTCCCCTCGTGGTTACCTACAAGTGCCTCATTGACACTTTAGTGATTAGGACAATATTTTTCGAGTTAGATAATTAATAACAATTAGTTAATTAAGTCTCATTAACGAAAAAAATACTGTTCGCTTCTTCACAGTACTGCAAACATTATGCACCTGGTTTCCTTCGAGTTACGCCTTTACTCTTTCTTTAAATCTTGGTGCATGATAGCTGGGACACCCTGTATATATATATATATATATATATATATATAGGTTAAATGGTTCTTAGTGACATATATGGCGCTCGTCGAATTTAGCTTAGTTAGACTAAGACGGCTCTGCTGTGACATCAGGTGCAAACCGGCTTTGATATTTTTTTAAAGCGAAACTTGGTACCTGTACCAGCCAAAGGTTCTGTCACGACCGTAGGCGTCATCAGGAAACTCCCGCGAACAAATAAAAGAAATTACGGGCACCACCAGGAACCGAACCTGGACCGAATCGAGAAACGGAGCAAGAGCTCGTTTTCTTACCAATTGAGCTACGAGCGTATTTTTTTTTGTGACGATAACTTTATTCACACGTAAATATACACGTTATGCAGAAGGTTACAGATGTTTCAGCAGCGTCCTTGACAGCGGATGCGTCGGTTACATTTTTTGGTATACATATAGTGGCATGACAGCGAACATGTAAGAAAAAATGAAACAAAGAAGGAAGAACAATGACAACAGCATCGCAGGCTAAACCGCAACAAATGATAAAGGAATTCTGAGGGACGTATAGGCCGACGCTAATCTCTCTTGTATATAGAACTGAAAAAAACGATTGATCGTATAAGGCAAGGCTGCGCTAGCCCATTCAGTGCTCGAATTTTTTTCATGGGTTAGGAAGTTTCCCTGTCTGCACCTCTCCTCATTTGTCTTAAACTGCTTCAGTGCATAACTGCCTCACTCATCGCGAAACAGCGAAAAGAACTCTTGTGCGGCTGCTACGCGGAAACTCTTTAGAGCTGCATCACTTTCTTGGTCCGTGGCACAAACACGTTGACGCGGCGCGAGGGTCAAAGGCTCTGTTAACTTTCTTGTCTGACTCGGGATTAATCGAGGTTCTTTAACCTTGGGAACCTCAGATTTTTTTCTCCTAGTGCTGTAAATTTTTCTGCGTTCCGAACGAATCTTATTTTCTTCTCCCCATTATTCATTGTTGCTGTGTACTTCTACCCCCCCTTTTTTTTCTTCTTTTTTCACCTCACTATGTGCACCCCCATCTGAAGTAGCAAGCCCCGCCGTTTGTGGGGCTAACCTCTTCAGTGTCCATAAAGATCTCTCTCTCTCTCTCTCTCTCTCTCTCTCTCTCTCTCTCTCTCTCTCTCTCTCTCTCTCTCTCTCTCTCTCTCTCTGTCTGTCTCTCTCTCTCTCTCTCTCTCTCTCTCTCTCTCTCTCTCTCTCTCTCTCTCTCTCTCTCTCTCTCTCTCTCTCTCTCTCTCTCTCTCTCGGGCTAGCGTTCATCGATGTTGCGGGTCCGAGCCTGGTGTCCCCATAGCGCTAACTACCCATTCCTCTTTACGCACGAAATGTCGCCATGCCGGTTGTGGGTGGAGGGCACATTCCACTGCCTCGACCCTGGCTTTCCAGAGGGAGCGGAGGCCACTGGCGAGGACGCAGTCACAGACGAGGGGGTGGTCCGCTTCCACGTATAGAAACTTTAGGCTCGGCCAGGTGACATTCCGCGAGATACTTTGGCTACGAGCGCACGCGCAGACCGGGGAGACAGACGGTGTGTTGATCGAGCACAGCTGCCGGTTTATCCCCTGCGTTCTCGCTTTATACCATGTGATAGCGTCACACGACCGATCGGGCCGCTGTGCCGCTCACGGCACGTGTAGGGGCCGTGTGCGCGCCTTGCGCATGCGCTAGGAGTTAGTAAAAATTGAATGAAGCTCACATCATTGCGTGGCATCTCACTTCTCATCCGTCTCTGCCGCCGATCTACGTATTACTTGCATTTCGGATATGCAGTAGGCAGCTCAACGATAGAT